>NC_057849.1:108616591-108919216 GCF_015237465.2 Chelonia mydas | reverse complement strand
TCTGGGGTCCCTTCCAACCCTGATATTCTATGATTCTATGATTCTTAAACATGGGAGACCAGAACTGCACACAGTATTCCAGGCGAGGTCTCACCAGTGCCTTGTATAACGGTACTAAAACCTCCTTATCCCTACTGGAAATACCTCTCCTGATGAATCCCAAGACTGAGTTATGGGTTATATGGTAGAGCCCATAAACCCTGCACTAGAACCAATTAAATGCCTCGTGAATGATAGCGTGGGTGATGGGTGGGTAGTGCCCCTCCTCTGTGTCAGTGTAATAAAAGTTGTGGCCTGCTGTTTAAAATCCACGTGTTAGTTGTCATTTCACTGCTGGGTCCAAATCAAAGATGAATAGCACTTTTTTCTTTGTTTCTTGGAGTTTAATATACAAATTTTTACAATATAATAAATAATGCTATATTCTGGGCGCACGCAATCTAGTCTGCTTTGGCACGTATAGGTGTACCAGACTGAGCTATTTTCTAGTTCATGCCTCTGCTATTAGCTCTTCATTTAAAACAATATGTAAAAGTTCAAAAGCTATTTAAACCCCAGGTCTGTACTTCTACAGTGGTAGAAAAGCAGCAGCACCAAAGAAAAATTAAGAAGTAAAACGTATAGTAGGAGGCCAAGTGGACAAAAGAACTACAGATGAACCTCACCGGTAAGCCTAATGTATTTTGTAACTATCTGCTAGGTCTAGGTCTTAGGCCACCAAATTGATTCGATGACGTATTTACTTACCTTGTACAAGTTGAGGCAGGTACAGGTAAACTGTATGTCTGTTCTAGTGTTCTGTGCTGACTAGCTTCTGCAAGGAAGAAAAATATCTATCAAAATAATTTATTTGTACTTGGAGCCTTTGTATTCAGAATTTTCTTACAAACCAGATGTATAGAATGGGGTTTCCAGTACAAAACTGCACTGTGTAGAATGGAGAAGGAAAGAGATAAAGAGAATGTTTTACCTCTGCATGCCTGCAGTTGGCTAGTTAACACTTTTCTAATTTCATTTACCCAGGTAGCTTTAATTTCAGGGGTTGGTGCCTATCACAAAAAAGAAACCAGTGATCAAATATTGAAAGCTAGTTTCACTAAACAGTGCATGCAAAAACACACCTAGGAGGAGCCCTAAAGAAAAGATAAACAGAACTTTCTCTCAGGGCCTTGGGGGAAGGGGAGTTATTTTAAGTTTTTAGCTGGGGGGCAAGGACTGGAGCTTTTGTCACGGTCATAGAAACTTCATTTCTCTAATGAGAAAATTAACAAGACTTTTTTTTTAATGCTAATTGTTTTTGTGAAATGTTGGGAATCTTATATTTTTCATCATAAAGGCCTGGATTCTGCAAACACACACATGCCTGAGCAGTGTCACTGAAGTCAATGGGTAGCTCAGGTGTGTAAAGTTAAGCACATTTGTAAGTGCTTGCAGGATCAGGGAATAAGTTCACACAGTTTTACTCCACTTTTCGGTCAATGACATCGGAACTGTGTCACAAAACAATTGGGTTGCAAGCTGTAGATTAGTAGGTTATCAAATGAGACAACGCTTATTTTCTCTCTCTCTCTCTCTTAAAAAAAAAAAAAAAAAAAAGAGTGCCTCTTCTGTTTAAAGTACATTCTGCATTCACCTCTGTGTGTGGGTTCTAGTCTCCTCTCATTATACCAGTACACAGTAATACAGTAAAAACCCATTACACCTTGTAACATCTTACATATTGTGTCCCAAAAAGCTTTATAGTGTTGAATACTTTTTACCTTCATAATTTATCAGAAGAAGAGAGAAACTAAGAATTCTATTTTTTCTCTTTCCTGTCTTTCTGCTGAATGGCTCCTATTACAGTCAGTGGGCCACACCCTCAGCTGGTGTAAACTATTGTAGCTCCATTGATTTCAACTAAGCAGTAGTGATTTGCACATATTGAGGATCTGGTTTCATGAACCTTACACACATTCACAGACCTTTATGCACGAACATGAAAAATGCTTCACCAGGCACTTTTTTTGTGAATTGAATCTGAATTGTATAGTGATGTATATAGGCTCCATTTACTTCTCTTATTGGACGTCGGAAAGCATTACTGGTTCATACCCAAACCAGAAAAGAGTCTCACAGGTTTTAATCCTCTTCAGGCTACACAAGACTTGCTGCAAGTCTCTACTTAGGCTCCTTGTCCAAGTGACATTGCTAAGACTGAAATAATAATTTCTGTGAATAGGAGCAATACTTCCAAACATACAGTAGGTATAGAAAGCACCTCACCATTTATTCTGTGTAAGTGCATGGCTCAGAAATTAAAAATGATTAGTACATAAAACAGAAATAAAAGCCAATGAGTTCATTTAAACTGAAGAGAAGCACCATTACCTGAATGATATAAACTTCTTCCCTCGCATTATACCAGATTTCAAATTTCTTTGAGTCACCTTTAGCGTTCTCTGTTATTCCAACAGCTGTCATCTGGCAAACACAACAAACTGAAGTTGACATGCTTAATATCAATTAAAATAATGGTAACAGAAGCCCATTAGTCATCTCCTTTTATCCCAATACACTGAACTGTTTAAACCTATTCAGCAGAGTAATCTTTTCAGCACTGATCTGAGGTTTTACACTCAAGACAAAAGAATATATTGATCATGTACAACCCGGGCATTATGCAGCTGAAGCAGGAGAGATCTAGGGCTTTACTCTCAGCTGTCACCGATGTGCCAGGATGAAAGGGGAGATTCTGTAAATTAATCACGGCAGACCCATAAATTATCTCATTTTAAGGGCCAGATTTGGACACCCTTACATTTTGGATGACCTTATTCCCCCAGCAGTCCCAATTACCAATTTAATATGGATAAGGGGATCACAATCTGGACTACATTAGGCTAATATGGTTTTGTAATCTCAAAACAGAAGATATTGGAGTTAAAAAAGGGAGGCTATGGAGAGATGGGGATGACAGGAAAGACACAGTAAATAGCATAAAAGGCAGAAATTATAACAATATTGGCCAGACTTGCTTCAAAGTGCAAATTCCATACTGCAAAAAATTGTTAAGGAGTTTAAGATAGCAAACTATATTGGGCACATAATGTGTTTACAAATAAAGTTATAGGTATAAAATGTCTTCAGTGGGTGAACGTAATATACTGTATTAAAGCAGCTCAAAGGCTAAGGTACTACTTTTGTCTTATTCTTAATATGATTGCTACATATCTTACGTTTAAGGAGTGCTTATAACTGTAGGAAGGTGCTTTTTCATATCCCTCTCCATTTTCTTCTCTCTTTTTACAGAACAACACTGCTTTCTCATGGAGGAAGAGGTGCCTTTGCATTGGCTTGAAACGTGCCAAATCCTTCACTTTGGAGTGGCCCTTTTTATGATCAGTCCATACACTGAAGGATCCTTGCATTAAAAGCTTGCCTAGTTCATTCAGGTTTCCCTGAAACAAGAACAGTGAAGTTGTTTACATTTTGAAGAGACACTATCAACTTGAAAACACATTTCCATCTGAAAATGTTGTTCTGGCAATACTGTTGTTGTTGCCAGAAACACCCACGATCAGTAAGGGAGGGTGGACCCAAGAATGTTTGATAGCATTAGATAGGAGAGCAGAAAATCCCTTGTTGAGTGAGTGAGTGAGTGAGTGAGTGAGTGAGTGTGTGTTTGTAAAATAAAATATATATATATTTCAAAAAAGGTGCTCTATCTAAATGTTTTTTTTAAATAATAAAAATGGTTGACATTGATCCTTTATACATAATTTGTTTGGTTTATTAATCTTGAAAGTGGAAGAATTTACACAAAAAGTTATGTGATGCAAGGTGGTCCAAATTAGCTTAAAGAGAACAAAAGCAGCATACCAGAGCAGCAATGCTGTTTCTTATTTGAGGTTAACCATTCTCAACAAAGAAAGAATGAGGAATCCACCATTACGTGTACATTCATATCAACAAATCACACGTAACATCATTATACATATCCAACAGCACATCAAATACCGAAGAGAAATATGATAGAGAATGATGTGAGATTAGCCAAAGACAAAAAAAGTCTTATCTGAACCTCTTTATTTTGATGGTTCAGACAAAATGGAACTTGGGGGTGAAATCCTGACCCTATTGAAATCAATGGGAACCCTCCAGAATCATAGATTCCAAGGCAAGAAGGAACCATTGTGATAATCTAGTCTGACCTCTTGTATAATGCAGGCCACAGAACTTCCCCCAAATAATTCCTAGAGCAAATCTTTTAGAAAAACATCCAATCTTGATTTAAAACTTGTCCGTGATGGAGAACCCACCATGACACTTGGTAAATTGTTCCAATGTGTCAGTACCCTCACTGTTAAAAATTTACACCTATTTTCCAGTCTTAATTTGCCTAGCTTCAACTACCAGCTGTTGGATTGTATTATACCTCTCTCTGCTAGACTGAAGAGCCAATTATTAAATATATGTTCCCCAAATAGGTACTTATGGACTGTAACCAGTTCACCCCTTAACCTTCTCTTTATTAAAATAAATAGATTGAGCTCTTTGAGTCTATTACTATAAGGCATGTCTTCTAATCCTTTAATCATTCTCATGGCTCTTCTCTGAACCATCTCCAATTTATCAACATCCTCCTTGAATAGTGGACACCAGAACTGGACACAGTATTTCAGAGTGGTCACACCAGTGCCAAGTACAGAGGTGAAATAATCTCTCTACTCCTACTCAAGATTCCCCTGTTTATGCAGCCCAGGATCGCATTAGCTGTTTTGGCCACAGAGTCACGTGGGGAGCTCATGTTCATGATTATCCACCATGACCCCCAAATCTTTTTCCAAGTCACTGCTTTCCAAGATATAGGATGCTATCATTACCGGGGCTGGTTTTACAACACAACTCCCCCATCAGTTCATCTCTAGAGGAAATTTCCCTCCAAGCATAAAGTATTACACATGGGTTAACAATGCCTTCTTCTGAAACATGTGGCACTGTCTACTGTCAGGCAGTGTGCAACACTGGAAATGGACAACTGACATGATAATTCTTATTCTCTTCTTTCTGAGGTACACTGCTGAATAAAACAGACTTTATACCTCACTTTGTATGTATCTGAAGAGGAAAATTTAAAGAGGAAAATTGGGATCTGCAAAGTGGGATTTGGACTTGTAATAAAACATGTTAAAAGTATGTATTAATAATGAGATTGGTGAGAAATATGTAAGAAATTCATTTTCCCATTATTTTTGACAACACAGTTCAGATATTAGTTAAAAGGAAACAGTTGCACAATCCTATTTGCATTATTATACACACACCTCATTTCTTTTTGTATCTGTATAAAAATAATTAAAAAATGCTGTCACTTACATCATAGCCAGTAATGGCAATCTGGTGCATGGAATCATTGACTGCTTTGAGAATACCGAGTATAGAGGTTAATGCCTCCTGCAGATCTTCAGCTCCTTCACAGTTTTTACTGTATTTCAGCATTTCCTGTGGAAAAAACAATGATGTGATGCTCATTCAGTTTTTGTAAATAGATAACTATTAATACTCAAGATGAGTGTACTTTCAACACTGAATTTCAGACAAATTTTCAAAATTATCTGATTAAATTTTGTGCAAAAAAACCAAAACCAAAAATCTGGTCCTTTGTGACATTTTCAACCAAAAATTCCCACTTGCCGCATTTGAAAAAAGCCCGAGGAGAAGAAGGTGGGAATCTCTAAAAACCAGTGGATTAAATATAAGTCTGGGAGTCAGAAGGTTCTAAATTCTACTTCTACCACTGACAGGACTTAACAATTCACACTTAGAGCACTTTACAAACATTAGTAAATTATAAATTAGGTAAATATCTGTAAATGAGGCTTATGCAGCCCAATCTTCCAAACAGTTACTATTAAAATGGTGGAAAAATTGGCATAAATTTTTGTGGAAAATCTATCTATTGTTACCTAGCTCTAAAACTGAAGTATAGGTCATGCTCATTTTAAGCTGCTGTTATTATTTATATTGCGGCCTGGAGTCCTGGTCACGGATTGAAGCCCCATTGTGCTAGGCACTGCCCAAAAACATAACAAAGAGGCAGTCCTTCACCAAAGACTTTTCAATTGAAGTGAAGATGCTCTTTTCAGTTCTATGGCACCAGTCCTGCCGTTTGATCCACGTAGCCAATGTGGAGCTCCACTAACTTCAGGTGGAGATCACAAAGGAATTAGGGTTCACTCAGGCAGGTCAAATTGCAGGAACTAAGACTATTTTAAGACGGACTTCTGAAATCATTAGATTATTCCACTCTTCATATTTAAACATAGTCAGCAAAATTCATCCCTGTTATAGCTCAACAAACTTCAATGGATTTGTGACCAGGGCAAATTTGATCCAATGTTATTTTGAAATAAATTAGTGTACTATAATTTTAAAAGCTAATTTTGGAATCTTAACTTGCTTGTGTGCGAAGTATTTGTTAAAACAAGTAATCTACATGCATGGAAAAGGTTATGTTTTGACTGTCCATTAAATAATTTATGATGGAAAAATCAGACATGTCTTAAATGTTTGGAAATTTGGTGTAGCATTTTCAAAAATTTCAGGCTTCTAATATAAAACCATAAAATTCAACATTATCATGTATTTTCTAAAAACATACAGTGGGTGTCAATTAAAAAGTACTTGATACCTGAAATGTATCCCTCTGCATTATCTTGCAGAGTTTCCATTTAACTACAGAGGCATTTTTCTGAGCACATTTTGGAGGCCATGGTGCAAATTCCTCCAATGGTCACAAGTTTTAAGCAAATGGGAAGTATTCCTTACAAGTTTATTTGTCCTAGTCCTCCTTCTGTCTACCCAGAGGGAGAATAAAGGCAAAAACAACTGTTAAGCAAAGCCTATAGACAGAAACACTAGTTTGCCCACTTCCTGCTTTTAGAATCAGAAAAACAAGAGAAGGGAACAAGAAGATAGCAGACTGGGATCTGTCCATCAGCCTTCATGTTCTTATTTCTAATGTCTTTTAGGCTTTTCTCTGGGTAGGATGACACAAGTAGTGACACACAATTACAAAATAAAGTAATTTTAAAAAATGTGAAACTTTCAAAAGCATAAGCATGAATACCACTCTGTATCCCCTACCTTCAGCAGTAACTGATATTTGGTTATTCTCTGAACAGGTTTCAGTAAGTAGGAATCCAAACTCAGCTTGTGATCAAGTTTCCTCTGACATTCCTAAAATGAATTTAGCACTTTATTAATGAAGTCTTTCTTCTTTCAGCCTTAGAAACATTGAGGAAAATATATCAATTTACAAATACAAATATTTTGAAGAGACAAATAAATATACCTGAAAAAACGCAGAGTCTGAAAACTGCCTCCATAAGCTTTCAGATCGGGGCTTATTTTGGCAGTATTTTTCATAAATCTGGAAATCTTCCATCTGAATTTGGGGGAAAAGGTTGTTGTGAATTCGAGTACTGAACTTTTACTTAAAATTCTTAGGAATGCCTACTTATGAGACTAAGAAAAACCAGGACAACAACAGGATAATTCCCTGGAACCTTATTGGCAAAAAATATTGTTAAAATATTCACTATCATTTTAAAGGATATTAATTTGCACATTGTATTGCAGAATTTCAAGAGAACATTTTCTTGTTAATTCTTGCTTCAGTTTCACATTAAATGTCTGTTAAATATGTACAAGCCATATATATAAATCCCTTATTTAAACTAATATCTGAAAAAGAAATAAGTCTATGTAGCATTATAATAGTAACCATAACTATAAGCGAACAGTAATAAAATAGAGAGAGGTGCTCTTTAGTGGTAGGTTGCTATGTCACCAGCTGCATCCAGGTGGTAAATGTTGCTGATGGCTAATCCATAACAAACCTTGCTTATCAGAAATGATAAGTGCTACTACCATCAACAGAATCATGTGGTATACTCTTGTGGAGTGAGGCAAAGTCTTTGTAGCACATAATTTATTCAAATACTTTTGCAGTTTTTCTGTTTGTGAGTTATCTGCGTACAGATTTGAATTTGATGAATTTGTTCATTATTGCAAAGTGTTCAAACACTTTGCACTAACATATCACCCATCTGGTTGTGCATTATTCAATGTCTTCAAGGGTTTTACTTTTTGTTATCATGTAAGCCATGTGGTATTATTTCTGCTCCCTGACTGTATGACTGAAACTTTTTAAAGTAGAGAAATGTTTGTGCTACATTCACATAGGTATTTATAAACCTATCATCTTCTGGATCAAATTTGCCCCGTACAGAGGGCCAAGACAAAGCTTATGCAATACATAAGTTCTTCTTCAGCCCTCTACATAGAGTTTAAATGGGGCTTACATGTTACATAGGCTTTATGCTGGCCCTCTGCAGAGTAGTGAGTTTCATTTTCTGACCAAAAGTGCTACAGATTGTGAATCTTAGGAAAGCAAATGCAAGTTTTTATTTTAATGAATATTTGCGATTAGGGTTTTTTTTGTAGTAGTAGTATTTACCCAGCTCTACTCTATTTTCTGTTTCTTTTCTATTTCCTCTGTGAAGATAGCTCAATTTCCTTGCTGAGTTCATCCCAAGCCCAGTTTCTTAGTGGCAAGCATCTTGAATATCATGTTTGAGTTTAACTTTGGGAAGAAGCTAGTTTTTAAATCAAGCAAACCTATTCATTTTTTTTTAAAGCAACACTTATGGAGTCTAGCCCACGATTTTAGGAGCCAACGCTGGTGTTAAACAACTGCTTCAAGTCACGTTTATAACTATAATAGCGTTGAAAATATTCATCCACATGGTTCACTCGGTTAGCTAACATTTCAGTGCTTTAAAAGGTACGTTGGCTCATTCAGCGGAACAGTTAATGGGTCATTCAATTCTAACCCCTGAGTTGAAGAATTTGCATCGATTTTAAAAATGGATATTTGTCCTTATTTACAAAGAAAAACAGTATTGTAAAAAACCCTCACAAATGCATTATAAAGTATTAATGGCTGCAGCAAACAATGGCCCAATTTTAGTCTTGGCATGAACAGGTACACTCAGCAAATTACAATGGCACTGCGCCTATTTTTATGTCACCCCTTTAGAGGGGAATGCTCATGAAATACCACAATGGGCCTCTAGCGGACTGGCTCATTGACTACTGCATCTAAAGCCCATTTATGTACTCTTTACTATGAGGGGTTTCCTTGAGTGGCGCCCTTATAGGTGAACCAAGAACGCTGAACAGAAAATGGAGAAGGCTGCAGCCACACCTCAGAGGGTTACATTTACGAGGCCTGAATTTGGCCCTATGACTTCCCTCCAAGGGAGCAGCATCACAGTCTCAGTTCCAGAATGATAAATGGCATTAAAAGACCACAAGGAATTCCTTTTCATTCCATCCAAACTTCTGTTATTGATTCCAACAGTGAAAGCTAAATTAGTCACCTTTACATTTTCCTATTGCTTTAGATAATGCGTTAGGTAACTAAACATCACCTCCACCTGTGCAGTAATCTGTAGTAAGCAGAGGGAAGTTTAGGTTAGGGTGCAACTACTGGCATGACTGTGTTGATTTATCAGAGGGAAAAATCAGTAAGAGTAGCAGATACATTGTTCCTGTGACCATCTAGGTACACCATGCTTGTGTGATGTGGCCCTTAGAAGAGTGAGGTTTCTTCCTAGGAATTTCCAAATCTCTAGTGGAGATGAGTATCAAGAGATTTATATCTATTTCAGTACTTTTAACGCACGCTTCACTGTTGTATCTAGATGCCATAAAGGAATGCTTCAAGTACAATAAAATGGGGTTCATTTGTATTTAATCTCAAACTAATTAGTTTAAGTACACAGCATTAATTTAGTGCAATGACTGAAGGTTACAATGTATTATGTTGAGATGTGTTCCTTAGGAAACTGAAAAAAGTTAATTTTTCTACACAGAAGAGACCTGATCTAACAAGTCAGTCATTTTTACTGACTTGATCCTGAACCCATCTTCAATGTGTTTTTTTAACCATGAGCTTAATAAAACGCTACTTTACTTTTCACCATACCTGTGGTTCATTGGGAGCTGATGGAAAAAAAAGGGAACTGATTCAAGAGTAAACAATTCCTCCTACCCGCCCCCCCTCCCCGCCCACAGCTGAAAATAAAATAAATCAAATTAATGTCTACCCTTTTGGTTCCTCTGCTACTCACTCAGATTAAATGAAAAGGATTTAATAACAATGGCCATGTGAAAATCTCCCACATCTTTTGTAGTAATACCTTGGTCTATAACTAGTATGTTGGGCTTCTAATTCAAGCAGTCATCAGCGCTGAGTGAGACATAAGAACATGCAGTAACATACACTGTATATAAGACACATACCCTTTCCAGAAAACACCTTCCCACCAGTTCTGGGTATTCTATGTAATTTTCTAGTTCTTTCAAGAATATTCTACAAAGAAGATAACTTTGTTAGGTCATATGACAAAATATCCTAAATAAAGAACAGTTGTAATAACTTAGACTTCCTTAGACTTTTTCCATAGAATTCATTTTCTAAACTTTAGGAAACATCAGAGCTGTAACATTGTACAGGTTTAACCTCTCTATACCGGCACTCCCTGGTCTGGCAACATCCGGGTCTGGCATAGGTGCCGACTCCGTGGGAGCTCTGGGGCTGGAGCACCCCCGGGGAAAAATTAGTGCGTGTGGAGCATCCACTGGCGAAAAGCTCCCCCCTCTGTCTCCCTCCCACCGTGCCGCGCTTTCCATTTCCTCTTCCTCCCTCCCAGCACTTCCGGAGCACTGCGAATAGCTGATTCACAGCGTTCAAGCTCCAGGAGGGAGGGGGAGAACTTGGGGCCAGTGGCTGGGACCTGCGGCCGGCATCTGAGCCCCCGGGCAAGGGGCTGGAGTCCAGGACCCCAGTTGGCAGCAGGGCCACCAGGCGGGGGGCCATGCTGGGCACAAAGCCTGGGGGTGCTGCAGCACCCCCACAGCCCTACTTCTCCCACCTATGGAGACCTGCTGGCACTCTGCCTTGACCTCCCATGGTTCAGCAAATTCTCTGGTTCAGTACCAGTCAGGTGCCAGGGTGCCAGACTAGAGAGGTTCAACCTGTACTACAAAACTAAACACATCCACCCAAATCATTATTTGAAAGGGACACCAATTAAAAAATTACATTTCTGAATCTTTTGTTTAACCTCTTCCTGTTAGAAATGGTACAGAAGATTATTATAACTGAACGGGATTGGAGAAAAATATTTTCCTGTTTGTTTACTTCGTGCATCTGGAAGCATTTTGTGCTATTTCCTCTAGATAGTTTCACGTTTTGTTTGTGTGGGCTTTTCACCCAAAAAGAGTGAGAAAAACATTTAAAGAAATAAAAAATGTGACTGTAAAACCACATACTGTACTTGCCCCGGGCCAGTGTATGTGAAACTACTTTTAACTTAAAAAAAATCTAACTGGATCACACGTTGGCAATTTTCCCTTAAAAATCGTTCGCCAAATCCTACATGATGGTATAAGGAATGTAACAATTGTCTTTTATACTTAACTTTTTGAAATTATACTTTTATCTTTCCTATCCGTTCCAATTCTGCCCAAGGGGGGAAGATCTGCTAAACAGTAACCATTAATTCAAACTCCTGTGAAAGGTCAATTTACATAACAGTGTGTAAATTCAGCAGCCATCACCATACAGAAGAGTATCAAGGGTGGGATAAAATGGTTAGTGGCTGACGCAAGAAGTTAATACTTAGTGGCAGGAAACTCCCCGCCCCATATTCAGGGATCGGTCATGTTATTATGGAGTGACGACAGTAACTTTGTAATGGTTGTAAGACAGTTTCTATAATACTGTATTTGAAACTTTTCAGGAGTAGCAGCCGTGTTAGTCTGTATTCGCAAAAAGAAAAAGGAGTACTTGTGGCACCTTAGAGACTAACCAATTTATTTGAGCATAAGCTTTCGTGAGCTACAGCTCACTTCATCGGCTGTAGCTCACGAAAGCTTACGCTCAAATAAACTGGTTAGTCTTTAAGGTGCCACAAGTACTCCCTTTCTTTTTGTATTTGAAACTGTTTAACGTCCTCCATTAATTGGGTGAGTGAAAGGACAGACTGCACACAGAAAAACATTGGTTGTTTTATGCTTTTTGCAGATATTAGATAGCTTCACACAACTCTATGAAAGGTTCCTTGTCTCCCTTAGGTACTTTGCCTTCTTTCTCCTATGCAATATGGATTTAAATCCATCAGATACTGAGGAAGGACCATCAGGGTCCTTTAATATGATTAAAAAAAACTACGAGACCCCTCCCTCCCCCAAGCAGTACTATGTAAAATGGTATAACATACAACTGAAAACATTCATTCTCTTACCCTTTACCCATCCACTCAAGACTTTTTTGATTGAACACAAACACTAACCTGTTATGAAAATGATAAATTTCTTCCATATTCCCAAACAAAATATCCTTCTTATTTAGGAGCCCTGGTGAAATGAGATGCATCATTAAAGGGTTCTCCATCTCTGCTGCATACCCCTGTGACATGGAGAGAGGCAGATTAATTAGTTCCAACACCTGTCTCCCTTCCACAAATAGGTCTACTAGCAGCTGATAAAAAGCACAGAAGATTTCTGCTTCAATTATGCAATGTTAACACTTGCAACATTGCTCTTCTCTTGCTGCCATCAAAATGAATGCTCAGAAGGATTGTACACGTACATTCATAAATCTCTAAAGAGTTAATTTGAAGAATTACTGAATGTTCTTGTTAAATAAGAATGCAGTGAAGTTTACACAATCACCGCCTTCAAGGCAAAGCTAGCATATTTCCACATCATTTATTCCTATGTAATTTGCAAGAGTTTTTGGTAACTCTTTATACATTTCAACTGATAGTTTCAAAGCTAGCAATAGTGTCTATGCAACCTTAAACACCGATATTTCAGATTACTGTTCTTACTCATCCACATTTATAATGCTACCGCAGGTAACAAAAATCATTGCAGATCCTGTCTGTTAGCATTTTAACACATCAAGAAATGCATGCAAAGTTGTTTTAAGTCTGACTTTCAAATGTAGACATTATCCACTGGGCCTGCTGAGCCAGATTCTCTGGTCTGATCACCTAGCATAGGTCAGGAGGGGAGAATGCAAAGGTGGCTTTAGACCATCACTGCTATTCCTTAAGCCCTGGGGATACTGGGGCAGTCTGCCCAAAAGTGATTTCCAGATAGAAAATACATAGGGCAAACAATTTTTTTTTGTATTGTACATTTGCTAGAATTTACTAATTTAAGGATAAACTACTGCAGGTGTCAGCTTCTCAGATGAGTAGCTCCACCAGCAGATATATGGATAAATAGACTTACCTCAAGAACACACAGAAGTTCTTCCACATATGCTCGTTCAGTTTCAATAAGTTCATTAATTACATGGCTGTTAACAGAGAGATAATTAAGAAAGGCCTGTTAATTTACATGAGAGGAAAGTGATCAGGAACAGTCAGCATGGATTCACCAAGGGAAGGTCATGCCTGACTAATCTAATCGCCTTTTATGATGAGATTACTGGTTCTGTGGATGAAGGGAAAGCAGTGGATGTATTGTTTCTTGACTTTAGCAAAGCTTTTGACACGGTCTCCCACAGTATTCTTGTCAGCAAGTTAAGGAAGTATGGGCTGGATGAATGCACTATAAGGTGGGTAGAAAGCTGGCTAGATTGTCGGGCTCAAAGGGTAGTGATCAATGGCTCCATGTCTAGTTGGCAGCCGGTGTCAAGTGGAGTGCCCCAGGGGTCGGTCCTGGGGCTGGTTTTGTTCAATATCTTCATAAATGATCTGGAGGATGGTGTGGATTGCACTCTCAGCAAATTTGCGGATGATACTAAACTGGGAGGAGTGGTAGATACGCTGGAGGGGAGGGATAGGATACAGAAGGACCTAGACAAATTGGAGGATTGGGCCAAAAGAAACCTGATGCGGTTCAATAAGGATAAGTGCAGGGTCCTGCACTTAGGATGGAAGAATCCAATGCATCGCTACAGACTAGGGACCGAATAGCTAGGCAGCAGTTCTGCGGAAAAGGACCTAGGGGTGACAGTGGACGAGAAGCTGGATATGAGTCAGCAGTGTGCCCTTGTTGCCAAGAAGGCCAATGGCATTTTGGGATGTATAAGTAGGGGCATAGCGAGCAGATCGAGGGACGTGATCGTTCCCCTCTATTCGACACTGGTGAGGCCTCATCTGGAGTACTGTGTCCAGTTTTGGGCCCCACACTACAAGAAGGATGTGGATAAATTGGAGAGAGTCCAGCGAAGGGCAACAAAAATGATTAGGGGTCTAGAGCACATGACTTATGAGGAGAGGCTGAGGGAGCTGGGATTGTTTAGTCTGCAGAAGAGAAGAATGAAGGGGGATTTGATAGCTGCTTTCAACTACCTGAAAGGGGGTTCCAAAGAGGATGGCTCTGGACTGTTCTCAATGGTAGCAGATGACAGAACGAGGAGTAATGGTCTCAAGTTGCAATGGGGGAGGTTTAGATTGGATATTAGGAAAAACTTTTTCACTAAGAGGGTGGTGAAACACTGGAATGCGTTACCTAGGGAGGTGGTAGAATCTCCTTCCTTAGAGGTTTTTAAGGTCAGGCTTGACAAAGCCCTGGCTGGGATGATTTAACTGGGAATTGGTCCTGCTTCGAGCAGGGGGTTGGACTAGATGACCTTCTGGGGTCCCTCCCAACCCTGATATTCTATGATTCTATGAATTTCCCAGACTAATGAATCTCCATATAAAATTCATTAGCCTATTTTACATACACAAATAATTAATGCTGAATATAAATATAATATGTATATTTGCATATCATATTTTATGTCAAACTGTCTTTCCTAAAAATAGAGGGGTGGTGGATGCCGTTCAAATCAGAAGATTATATACTGATGCAGCAGATTGTGACATCAAATGCTCTAAGCCTGGGTTCTACTTCATTTGCAAGTGCTGCAGGAGCTGGAGGTTAGAGCTGCAATATGTTACTGAAGATAGATTTTTACGTTTTAAATTCAGTTGGTCATTTGATATTCAAGCCATTTTATGCATCAGTATTTATGGCATATGTCAAGGTTCCTTCCCCACTCTGAACTCTAGGGTACAGATGTGGGGACCTGCATGAAAGACTCCCTAAGCTTATTCTTATCAGCTTAGGTTAAAAACTTCCCCAAGGTACAAACTTTGCCTTGTCCTTGAACAGTATGCTGCCACCACCAAGTGTTTAAATAAAGAACAGGGAAAGAGATCACTTGGTGATGTCTTCCCCCAAAATATCCCCACAAGCCCTACACCCCCTTTCCTGGGGAAGGCTTGATAAGAATCCTCACCAATTGGTACAGGTGAACACAGACCCAAACGCTTGGATTTTAAGAACAGTGAAAAATCAATCAGGTTCTTAAAAGAAGAATTTTAATTAAAGAAAAGGTAAAAGAATCACCTCTGTAAAATCAGGATGGTAAATACCTTACAGGGTAATCAGATTCAAAACATAGAGAATCCCTCTAGGCAAAACCTTAAGTTACAAAAAGACACAAAAACGGGAATATACATTCCCTCCAGCACAGCTTATTTTACCAGCCATTAAACAAAAGAAAATCTAACGCATTTTCTAGCTAGATTACTTACTCACTTAACAGGAGCTGGAAGGCTTGCATTTCTGATCTGTTCCCAGCAAAAGCATCACACAGACAGACAGACCCTTTGTTCCCCCCCCTCCAGGTTTGAAAGTATCCTGTCCCCTCATTGGTCATTTTGGGTCAGGAGCCAGCGAGGTTACCTAAGCTTCTTAACCCTTTACAGGTGAAAGGGTTTTGCCTCTGGCCGGGAGGGATTTTATAGCACTGTATACAGAAAGGTGGTTACCGTTCTCTTTATATTTATGACAGCATATAATGAAGAAATGTCCTGCTATATGTCTGTCACATTTGTTTTCCACAGTTAACATCGATTTTTTTTCCTCACTACGCTTTTGGGTGGGGAAAGTTTCACATACTCATGAACACATGAAAGTAACAGTGATGGTTACAGTCAGCAATAGTGAAGGGTTTTTCAGATAGGTGAGCCAATACACTTCAGTCTGCAAACCCTGCTATGCCAATCCCAGATCTGTACTGGACCAAGATTACTAATTTTGGAATTCAGATGGTGGTTTTGTGATGTGGACAAAGGAATACTAGGGACTTCCTTGAGATTTCCCTAACAGAGTTTAAGGCCAGAAGGGACTAACAGATCATATAGTCCGACCTTCTGTATATCATGGGCCACTAACATCACACCCAACAACCAAAACTAGAACAAAGCACGACAGCCCGTAGGAGACCAAACCATTAGGTCCTACAGGCAGAAAATGTGAAGAAATTATTTCGTGATCCCACATATGCTCAGCATGTGAGCAAGGACTAGCTAGCAAGCCCCTGAGAGAATTCTCAGTACCACCTCAAAGCACCGGCCCACCCAATCCAGTGTCCCATCTCCAGCAGTGGCCACCTCTAATGCTTCAGAGGAAGGAGAAAAAACCCCAACCAGAATACACTGAGGCAAGAGGAACCTTTCCTGACCCCTGCAGGAGACTAGCTGAAGTCCTGAAGACTTAGATTTTAGCAACAAACAACATGAACTGGAAGTGACCCCCAGGTCTACTGAGCCCTGACCCCTAGTGCCACTAGCAACCCCATCACACAGTCCCACTCATAAATTTGTCAATCTCACTCCTAAAACTGATTAAGTTGTTTGCTGCCCACAACTCCTATCAGGAGGCTGTTCAGAAACACACTGCTCATGCTTACAAACCTTCTTCTAATTTCCAGCCTAAATGTATTGATGGCCAGTTTATATGCATTTTCCCTTTTGCCAACATTGTCCTTCAGCTTAAACACAGATCAACCAGCCACACAAATTTCAGGTAAAATGATCTAAAAAATTTTGAAGTATGGTGACCAAAACTTTTGGTAGTTTATTTAAGGCCGGATAACTATTCAAACCTCTAATACCTATCTGAACTGAATCCTTAAAATCCCCTTTCACTAATGCATTTATCATGGAAAGTTGGCCTGGAGGATGTGAAATTAGGTACATGGTCCAAACAGAATACAATCTGCAGACTAAAAATGGGAAAATATTGTTCAATGTATACCACAGAGCACAAGTGATTCACTTCCACTAGTTTAGAGTAGCTTCCATGATAAGTACACCTCAAAGTTTGGAGGCTTGATTCAGAGAAACATATGAAAGCTCAGACCCTTCTCTGAACTGTAACCAAATGTAAAACTAAACAGTTTTCTTAAAATTCACTTTTCAAAAGTTACAGCTTTGTCTTAATATCTGTGGATTTAATCTGGTCACAAACAAGGGGATACTTAGACAATCCCAGCAAGTTGCAGTCTTGTGCCAGTGGAGAAGACGACGACTACAATGGTGGGGTCATGCTCCATGTGCAGTAGAAGGTATGCTTTTACAGAAGGTTTATACAGCTGGTTGAAGGAAGCAGAGGACAAAACCAACCACGAATGAGGCTGGAAGATGCAATTTTGAGGAGTTTAAGAAACCTAAATCCCCCCATATCACTCTTGCTGAAGGAAGATGATTTGTAAGGGACCATGCAAGATGGAAGTCCATTTTATGCACCATCATGGCTACATCATAGCCACATGAATCTGCTGAACCAAATGGTAATGGTAGACCTTGATCAGCCCAATCAGAATAACACGCTGGCTGTTGTATACGAAGCTGTACCCACCTTCGTAACACAGCTAGGTTTTCTTCATCATCCATCACAGATCCACCTCTGCTTTGACGGATTTCACTCATTTCACTCTGGAACACAATATGAAAAAGTACGTCAGAAGGAAAATAGGAAAATGTACTTCCCAGTCTATTTGCTATACCATTGACATACGGAACTGTCCCTTTATCTACAAGAAAGGCTGCAACTATTAACAATGAAGTAACCTATGAGGCAAATTCAAGGGCAAAAGAATGAAAGTTTATCAGATGATCTTGGGGAACATCAGAACATTTGGATAAATGGGGTGTCCCACAAAAGAGGAAGCAGCCCACCAGCTCAGAAAGATTCTGCTTTTGCTTTTCTTTCCAGAAAAAAGGATCTCAGGGCAATCGTACAACCCTAGAGGACAAAATGGAACTCTGTTTTAACCAAAACTTGTTACCAGAGCTCTTGTCTGGGGCTCTCTGTATTTCTTTGAGTTCTGTGACTTCACAAAGCATTATGACTTCCTCTAGCTCTCTGTGCGTGTGCGTGCACGCATGCTGGAGAGAATGATCAAGATGAAACAACAAATTCAGAATTACTTTTAGTCTTCTGTAGTTCATTCTCCGGAGCATGTTATCTTCTGTGTTGGACACATAGTTCGAGCCTCTTCGAAGACCTGGTTTAGAATCAAACAGCAGCTGTTAAACTGGAACAGGTTTGACACAGGTCATTTGTATAACCACAGACAACAGCTTAAATTCTCTTCAAGTTCATTGGCATAGTGCAGGAACCTGATTTAATAACTTTTTGCAGCAATTTACCTGGAGACACAGAAGGAGATTTTACAAAGACTTCAGGTCTTGGTGCCACTGGCTGAACTGGACGCGTCTGCTTAGCTGCCAGTTTTTTAAGGCTCACTTGTCTCTTTTGAAACATTTCTTCCATGCTTTCCTGCTTTTGAAAAACTTTTTGCACATGTTCCTGTAGAAATAGCATAAAATTATCACAATTCTGAATAAACCTACAAGTCATGCTGTCATTTATGGTACAATAACCTCCAATATGTGAAGCTTTTATACAGCATATAAAAAGGAGCATGTAGAAATAATGTTCTAAACTTTAAAAAGAAAAAATCTTCCCTCATTCTAACTAAAATATAATTTATAATGCCAGACTGAGACATTTAGGTCATGTCTACACTACGAAATTAGGTCGAATTTATAGAATTCAGTTTTGTAGAAAGCGTTTTTATACAGTCGACTGTGTGTGTCCCCACACAAATAATCTAAGTGCATTTAGTCAGCGGAGTGCATCCACAGTACTGAGGCAACCGTCGATTTCCAGAGCGTTGCACTGTGGGTAGCTATCCCACAGTCTCTGCTGCCCATTTGAATTCTGGGTAGAAATCCCAATGCCTGATGGGGCTAAAACATTGTTGCGGGTGGTTCTGGGTACATATAATCAGGCCCCCCTTCCTTCCCTCCCTCCCTCCGTGAAAGCAACGGCCGACAATTGTTTTGTGCCTTTTTTCCCGAGTTACCCGAGCAGATGCCATACCATGGCAAGCATGAAGTCCGCTCAGCTCACCGTCACCATATGTCTCCTGGGTGTTGGCAGCCGCGGTACTGCATTGCTGCACAGCAGCCGCTCATTGTCTTTTGGCAGCAAACAGTGCAGTATGACTGGTAGCCACCGTCAACGTACTCCAGGGTGCTCTTTTAACTGACCTCGGTGAGGTCTGGGGCGCCTGGGCAAACATGGGAGTGACTCAGCCAGGTCATTACGCTTTTAAGTTTTGTCTCATGGTGATTCAGTCCTGCCGACAGTCCTACTGCACTGTCTTTTAATGAGCAGCCAGGAGACGCTGATGGCCAGCAGTCGTACTGCACAGTCTGCTCCCAGCAAGATGTATAAAGATAGATGAAGTGGATCAAAACAAGAAATAGACTACATTTATTTTGTATTCATTTTCTCTTCCCTCCCTCTGTGAAATCAACGGCCTGCTAAACCAAGGGTTTTGAGTTCTATCCTTGAGGGGGCCATTCTGTTTCTCCTTGATGCAAAGCCACCCCCTTTGTTGATTTTAATTCCCTGTAAGCCATGTGGTCAGTTGCCCCTCCCTCCGTCAGAGGAACAGAAGACAATTGTTTTGCGCCCTTTTCCCTGGATTGCCTGAGCAGATGCCATAGCACAGCAAGCATGAAGCCCGTTCAGCTCACCGCAGCAGTTATGAGCATTGTAAACACCTTGCGCATTATAGTGCAGTTTATGCAGAACCAGCACCTGAGAAACCAGGCGAGGAGACGATGGCAGCGCGGTGATGAGGATATGAACACCACGGTCCCTAGCAATTTGGAGATCATGGTGTTAATGGGGCAGGCTCATGCCGTGGAACGCTGACTTTGGGCCCGGGAAACAAGCACAGAGTGCTGGGACCGCATAGTGTTGCAGGTTTGGGAGGATTCCCAGTGACTCTGAAACTTTCGCATGCGTAAGGGCACTTTTATGGAACTTTGTGACTTGCTTTCCCCTGCTCTGAAGCGCAAGAATACCAAGATGAGAGCAGACCTCACAGTTCACAAGCGAGTGGCAATAGCCTTGTGGAAGCTTGCAATGCCAGACAGCTACCGGTCAGTCGGGAATCAATTTGGAGTGGGCAAATCTACTGTGGGGGTTGCTGTGATGCAAGGAGCCAAAACAATCATTGAGCTGCTGCTATCAAAGGTAGCGACTCTGGGAAATGTGCAGGTCATACTAGATGGCTTTGCTGCAATGGGATTCCCTAACTGTGGTGGGGCTATAGATGGAACGCATATCCTTATCTTGGGACTGGACCACCAGGGCAAGTACATAAACCGCAAGGGGTACTTTTCAATGGTGCTGCAAGCACTGGTGGATCACAAGGGACGTTTCATCAACATGGGATGGCCGGGAAAGGTTCATGACGCTCGCGTCTTCAGGAACTCTGGTCTGTTTAAATGGCTGCAGGAAGGGATTTACTTCCCAGACCAGAAAATAACCGTTGGGGATGTTGAAATGCCTATAGTTATCCTTGGGGACCCAGCCTACCCCTTAATGCCCTGGCTCATGAAGCCGTACACAGGCACCCCAGACAGTAGTCAGGAGCTGTTCAACTATCAGCTGAGCAAGTGCAGAATGGTCGTAGAGTGTGCATTTGGACGTTTAAAGGGTCGCTGGTGCAGTTTACTGACTCGGTCAGACATCAGCGAAACCAATATTCCCATTGTTACTGCTGCTTGTTCTGTGCTCCACAATCTCTGTGACAGTAAGGGGGAGACGTTTATGGTGGGGTGGGAGGTTGATGCAAATCACCTGGCCACTGAATACACGCAGCCAGACACTAGGGCAGTTAGAAGAGCACAGCAGGAAGCGCTGCACATCAGAGAAGCTTTGAAAACCAGTTTCATGACTGACCAGGGTACTGTGTGACACTTCTGTTTGTTTCTCCTTGATGAAAACCCGCCCCCTTGGTTGCCTCTAAATTCCCTGTAAGCCTCCTGCCCTCCCCCTTTGATCACAGCTTGCTTGCAAAGGAAATAAAGTCACTATCATTTTAAAAACATGTATTCTTTATTAATTAATTATAAAAATACGGAGAAAACTCACAAGGTAGCCTGGGTGGGGTGCAGGAGGAGGGTAGGAGGGAAGGAAAAGGCCACTTTAGAACTTCTTGAATGACAGCCTTCTGTTGCTTGGGCTGTCCACTGGGGTGGAGTGGTTGGGTGCCCGGAGCCTCCCGCCCTGTGTTCTTGGGCATCTGGGTGAGGAGGCTATGGAACTTGGGGAGGAGGGAGGGCGGTTAAACAGGGGCTGCAGCAGCAGTTTGTGATCCTGCTGCCGTTCATGAACCTCCACCAGACGCCGGAGCATGTCCATTTGATCCCGCAGTAGCCCCAGCGTTGCCTCATGCCTCCTCTGATCTTCCTGCCGCCACTTCTCCTCACGTTCATCGGCCACTTTCCGATACTCCGCTATTGTGTCCCTCCACACATTCTGCTGAGCTCTGTCAGTGCCGGACGACTGCATGAGCTCAGAGAAGATTTCGTCGCGCGTGCGTTTTTTTCGCCGCCTTACCTGAGATAGCCTTTGGGACGGAGGAGGGAGGTTTGAAACATTTGCAGCTGCTGGAGGAAAAAAAGGGAGTGAAGTATTTTAAAAGATATATTTTACAGAACAATGGCTATACTCTTTCACGGTGAACAACACTATTCACATTACATAGCACATGTGATTTTGGTACAAGGTCGCATTTTGCATCTTATATTGAGTGCCTACGGCTTTGGTGTTAGAGATCATACACGCAGTGCCGAGCAACAGAATTCGGCTTGCAGGCGGCCATGGTAAGCCATTGTCTTTCGGCTTCTGCAAACTTCGTAACAGCAGCCCCCTCCTTTCCCATACCAAGCAAAGCATGTTGAGTTGGCCATTTAGAGCTGTGGTTTTCCTGTTAAACTGCAGCAGCAGAAATCAAACTAACCCTGCCCCGCATCCAATTCTCTGGGATGATCGCTTTACCCCTCCCCCCACGGCCTGGCTGGTATCAGGGAAGATCCCTGCTAGCCAAACACTAACAACTCAGCGCCAATCCCCGCCCTCACCACGTGGCTAACTGCAGGGAGGATTTCTTTTCAGGCACAGGCAAACAGGCCAGTAGGAACGGCCACCTCTGAATGTCCCCTTAATTAAATTCCCCTATTTCAACCAGGTTACCATGAACAATATCACTCTCCTGAGGATAACCCAGAGAGATAAAGAAGGGATGTTGCTTGAATGCCAGCAAACACCGGGACCATACGCTGCCAGGCTTTGTCATGCAATGATACCAGATTACTTACTACTAGCATGGCGTGGTAAAGTGTCCTACCATGGAGGACGGAATAAGGCTGCTCTCCCAGAAACCTCCTGGAGGTACTTTTAGAGTACCTCCAGGAGAGCTTCATTGAGATGTCCCTGGAGGATTTCTGCTCCATCCCCAGAAAAGTTAACAGACTTTTCCAGTAGCTGTACTGGCCACGAATGCACCCCAAGTCCTCAGGGCTACTTAATCATTAAAAAACACTTGCTTTTATAATGTGTATTATATTTAAAAAGGTACACTCACCAGAGGTCCCTTTTCCGGCTTCGTTCGGTTGGGAGGGTATTTCAGTCAGGGTGAGAAAAAGATCCTGGCTGTCGAAAAGAACGGTGTGCTGTGTGCTCTCCTCAAGCTCGTCCTCCTCCTCATCTTCCCCATCCGCAAAATCCTCAGGCATGGCGGAGAGTACCCCATCATCGGAGTCCACGGACAGGGGTGGGGTAGTGGTGGTGGCCCCCTCTAGAATTGCATGCAGCTCAGCGTAGAAGCAGAATGTTTGGGGCTCTGTCCCGGAGCGTCCGTTTGATTCTTTGGTTTTCTGGTACACTTGTCTGAGCTCCTTAAGTTTCACGCGGCACTGTGTTGCGTCCCTGCTGTAGCCTCTGTCCTTCATGGCCTCAGAGATTTTTTTGAAATGTTTTGGCATTTCGTCTTTTGGAACGTAGTTCCGATAGCACGGATTCCTCTCCCCATACAGCGATCAGATCCAGTACCTCCTGTTCGGTCCATGCTGGAGCTCTTTTTCGATTCTGAGACTGCATGGTCACCTGTGCTGATGAGCTCGCCTGGCCAAATACGAAATGAGATTCAAAAGTTCCCCGGAGCTTTTCCTGTACACCTGGCCAGTGCATCCGAGTTCAGAGTGCTGTCCAGAGCAGTCACAATGGTGCACTGTGGGATAGCACCCTAATTCTAAACGGCGATGTCAATTTCAGCGCTAATCCCCTCATTGGGGAGGAGTACAGAAATCGGTTTTAAGAGCCCTTTATGTCGAAAAAAATGGTTTCTTTGCGTGGATGGGAGCAGGGATAATTCGATGTAACGCTGCTAAATCCAACATAAAATCGTAGTGTAGACCAGTTCCAATTACATTAGTGTATATCACCATCAAAACATTTCACTGCTGACCACGTTGTAAATTTAGGGAAATGAAATAAATAATGATTGATTCAAACTTCCACGTTAAGGGTAAATGTTTCAAAAGTACGTAAGTGACATATGAGTCTAAGTTCCTATTTTTAAAACTGACTTCAGCACTTAGGAGCCTAATCATCATGGAAAAAGTTTAAGTTCCACTGACTTAAGTGCTAGAGCCACTTTTGAAAATGGGACCTAAACTCCTATGTCACTTAAGGATTTAGGACAACTTAATTACATTACATAATAGAATAGCTAAGAATGGTAAGAGTCACACATGAAAGTGACATGGCATTTAGAACAATTCATTTTTCTAAAGAGTGTACACATTTCTTAGAATCAGTATTTGCTCACATGTAACACACTACAAGAACTCATTTGATAGAATATCTTTTGAACACTATTATCCAAGAAACTAGGGCAATGCTACATATCCTGATATCTTTGGCAGCAAACCAGAGGCAGGAGTTGGGGGAGACACACAATCAAGCTGGAGGCATGTTTGTTTTGTGACTCTCAGTCACATCCACTGGTGCACGGTGCCTTGGAAGAGGTAGAACTGCTAACTATCCTACATTAACGCTGTCCTAGTGGGTGGTCTTGGCTGCTGCAGGGGAAGTCTGTAAAGGGGAAGAACATCCCTTCCTCCTCCATATCCCAAAAAATAAAAGCAGTCCTGGGTCCACATAAAAGTAGGGCTGGGCTAGAGCAATACTGGTGCTGCAGTTCCCAGCGGGCCCCAGTGCTGCTGCTGGCTACTGCAGGTGGAGCTGGTGAGTAGAATGAGCAATCAGGCTCAAAGTGCCAATAAAAATTCAGTGCCCTTGGAGGCCAGCTATGTGGCTTACCATTAACATCAGCCCTGCAAGAAACCAAATCTCAAATTAACAGCAACTGTAAATGTATGTGCACATGCATAAATCCTAAGGGTACCATTAGGTCCTGGTTGAGAATGGGTTCATATAGTTGGTAAACTTTATTCGGTTCCTTGATTTTATTGTTTCCCCCCATGTCCAGGAATTTCTCAATCTCCTGTAAAGCTGATTCTGCTCCATCCTGGGACTGGCATTTGTCTACAGGCTGTGATGCTAGCAGGTAAATGCCTTCATCACACCACCTCATGGACTGGAAACACAACAAAAACAGGAAAGAACACACATCAGTGGAAACACTTAACTGAATGGTTTACAGAATATACTTCACACATTTACAAAATGTTCAGCTAGATGAGGGGGGAAGTCAGTTTTCTGATTTTTTTTCTCCTTATTAGCAAATGCCCATTTTACACTGGAAACATTCTTCCTCTACTGGTCATTATTTACTTCTCAAACACATGGGGTCATCACACGTTTGCAATATTATTAGCAAGTGAGATGGGAAGCAGAACTATTTCATATAAAATTTACCTTCTCCAATAGACTGTGCAGTTCCAGAGATTTGTTAAGAAGACCTCTCCTCTTTTCTGTCTCTGTAGCAAATGCATCACAGAGATGATGGAGCTCATTGCACTTTGGAAGAATGGAGTCCACAGCATAGTGGTTGTTTTGAACAAGCTGGTCACCTTGAGAAGCTAGCACCCTAGCTTTTTCTAAGGATTCCTAAGAAAGCAAAACATTTTAAAAATACTAGATTTAGTTAGAATGTTGGGGTTAACATTCTTTAAAAAGCTCCCAAAATAAAGCTCAAACATGTATCCTGTTATGGAAAAGTGCATTTATTTGCTATGCAAATAATTTCATTTATTAAATTGCTAACTGTTGCATTGTCCAATAAATAAAAGGTGTTTTCCTGTCTTTCCAGATATCCAAATACTTCCGTGCTCTTCTTCAATGTGGTATCTGTGCGATTTACAAACATTAATGGATTTAATCTCACAACACCTGTGCAGTGGGAAGTACCATCATTATTATTTTACAGATGGGGAGCTGGGGCACAGATAGATGAAATGACTTGTTCAAAGTCACACATGAAAGCTGTGGAACAGCCAGGAATCAAACCCACATCTCCTGAATCCCAGACCAGTGCCTTAACCACAAGACCTTACAATGGTTATCTATATGGACATAACTCTAACTATTCCACTACAAAATATACATCGGAAAACTGAAAAAAAATGTTCTCCGTTTGTGTGTCCACACTAGAAATGTTTGCCAGTCACATTTTTAATTTTTCTGATAGTATTATCAGTTCCAAATTTTAATGACATTGGTTGTTTTAATCATTGGGAGGAAAAGACACTCATTCTACCCAATTCTGAGTTTTGGCTCTGGGTTATAAAACATATTCAGTAACTAATTCCTGCTTTTTCTTTTTTCTCTCCAAAAAGCAAAAATATACTGTAGACTAAGAAATATGGAGAAATTACAAGAACTTACACATGATTTTTCTTCAAAGTTGGCAAGATCCTTCAGAATGTGCTCCACATGTGAACAGCTGTTTCCCACATCAGTGAAAGCAGATAACCTCTCGGACACAAGACTTAAAGCTGCTTTGACCTGAAATGAGAGAACCATATATCCAAGAAGGTGATTTCACCTGCCTCAGTAATAAGACCAGTGCTAGACAGCCAGCATAATATGCTGCTACATGAGAACTGGTTTGGAAGGAACCACTGAACACCTGTGCCCATTGGTCAGTGGAGATCAGAACACTGCAAGGAGAATACATTTTATCTTTAGAGAGAAGCATTCAAGCCAAGGAGGCTCCTACTTATATCATTCCCTAGTGACCTGAAGAAGAGCTCTGTGCATCTCAAAAGCTTGTTTCTTTCACCAACAGACATTGGTCCAATAAAAGGTACTACCGCACCCACCTTGCCTCTCTCAAACCCTGGGACCAACATGGCTGCAACAACACTGCAAACATCATACCCTAATGGTAATCCCTGAAGTATCACTGACAGTAATTGACTGCCCAGAGGGTACATACTGTGATAGTGCAATGTAAGACCAAGGCAAGTATAAGAGAAAAGTTTGGAAGAAAACTTTCAATTGCATGTGAGAGATGCATAAATAGGTAAGGAAAAAATACATTGCCTTAAGGATTAGAGAGTGTTGAATGTAAATAATCTGGGAAGGGTTTTTGGATCCTTTGGGAATGAAGGAGGTCACATAAATGTAAAATATTAAAACACCATCAAGAAACCCTTACCTCTCTAAAAGTTTGTTCAAAATTCCGAAGCTGTACACACTGCTCAAGCTTTTGTTGATGTTTAGCCCAAAATTCATCAAAGGCAATCTCTGTTTCATCTAATTGAGCCAGAAGCCTAAAAGAAAGTTCAGGATTAAAGTGATGGTTACAGTCTAAGAGACAATAGCATCTTTTAGTGGAAAACTCAAAGCCTCCCTTTAAGTAATCTTTTTCTAAGCAATCAGATGGACTAATGTTAGCAGTACAGCAGCCAGGTGTTCCTATACTACTAGGTAGCTTTTCCTCATTTTTGATATTGCATGTAAGTGGTTTCTTGAATAATATTGACGTAAAACAGAAATCCACCATGAACGTTAGCATTTATGAAAAACCGATAGCAATGTCTAGATCTAGATGCAGCACATACCCACGTCTAAGTTCTGGTTTATGATACCCTTTATACTTCTCTCTCCTGCGCAGAGAGAATCAGTCTGCAGTTTTATGCTATATACAAGGTGTGTAGTAGTGGCTGTCATAAATAAGAACTTGTTTCACTTGTAATTTAAGATAGGTTTGAACCCGTGTTTTATGCCTATTTTACTGTTCAGTCTACCTATGTATACAGACATGAATATTGCACTTAGCACTATGGTATCTGAGTGCTTATCCTCACAATGTACATTACTGTAATTAGGGTATAACAGGATGGCTGCAGATCAGGTCTGAGGTGTATTTTACCTCACTTACAGCATCACAAAAATTCACCAGAATTCTGAAAAAGATTTTAATGCATTTAGGAGTTGAATTAAAATTAATTCAGAAGAGGAGTTTATATGGATTCTGTAGTTCACTCCAGCTTTCCTCTGATATCACAGCTACACGGGACATTTTGGATAAACTACTCAAAACAATGAACAGATGGCTTGTAGATAACTAATTGCAGTGATGGGAGAAATGAAGTTGCTTCTGCCAAACTGTTAGTTGGAATGCCAAGCTCTTCAAAATGAAACTGCATGGAAAATGTTGGAACTAAAGCAAATATATAGAAACACAAAATGACACACAGAAACAACTTAAAATACCATCTTGTGGAAATTATCTATGTTTTGATAATACTGTTCAAATTTGTATCTCTGTGTTATGGTCATATAAGGGCTTAAAATTTGGTAGTAAATTAAGACAAAACACAGAGGAAAAGCCTTAATATCTAACACTTAATTCTATCGGTTTGATTCTATTTTTTTTTAAATCAGGCACCTAGCAATTGTTTTAAAAAAAACCTTAAGCCTATGTAAAAAGGCCAGCGATACACCAAAAGCTCTGCCCTCACCCATGCATAAGGTACTCCTGGTGGAATTCTGCATCAAAAAATCAAACATTCTCTGCCAAAAAATTAAAAATTCTGTGCACTATATTTTAAAATTCTGCAAATTTTATTTGTCAAAACAACACTACATGATCACGCCAGTTTCAATAATTTTTAGGGTTGTCAAGCGATTAAAAAAATTTATCGCAATTAATTGCATTGTTAAACAAAAATAGAATACCATTTATTTAAATATTTTTGGATGTTTACTACAACTTTCAAATATATTGATTTCAATTACAACACAGAATACGAAGTTTCCAGGGCTCACTTTATATTTATTTTTGATTACAAGTATTTGCACTGTAAAAAACCCCCAAAAGAAATAGTATTTTTCAATTCACCTAATACAAGTACTGTAGTGCAATCTTTCAGAGTAGCAGCCGTGTTAGTCTGTATCTGCAAAAAGAAAAGGAGTACTTGTGGCACCTTAGAGACTAACAAATTTATTTGAGCATAAGCTTTCGTGAGCTACAGCTCAAATAAATTTGTTAGTCTCTAAGGTGCCACAAGTACTCCTTTTCTTTTTTTAGTGCAATCTCTTTATCGTGAAAGTTGAACTTACAAATGTAGAATTATGTACAAAAAAACCGCATTGAAAAATAAAACAATGTAAATTTTTAGAGCCTGGAAGTCCACTCAATCCTACTTCTTGTTCAGCCAATTGCTCAGACAAACAAATTGCTTACATTTGCAGGAAATAATGCTTCTTGTTTACAATGCCAACTGAAAGTGAGAACAAGCATTCTCATGGCACTGCTGTAGCCGGCATCGCAAGATATTTACATGCCAGATGCGCTAAAGATTGATATGTCCCTTCATGCTTCAACCACCATTCCAGTGGACATGTTTCCATGCTGATGATGGGTTCTGCTCGATAACCATCCGAAGCAGCGCAGACCAATGTATGTTCATTTTCATTTTCTGAGTCAGATACCACCAGCGGAAGGTTGATTTTCTTTTTTGGTAGTTTGGATTCTGTAGTTTCTGCATCGGACTGCTGCTTTTTTAAGACATCTGAAAGCATGCTTCACACCTCCAGATTTTGGAAGGCACTTCAGATTCTTAAACCTTGGGTCAAATGCTGTAGCTATCTTTAGAAATCTCACATTGGTACCTTGTTTGCGTTTTGTCAAATCTGCAGTGAAAGTGTTCTTAAAATGAACAACATGTTCTGGGTCATCATCCGAGACTGTTATAACATGAAATATATGGCAGAATGTGGGTAAAACAGAGCAGGGGACATGCATTTCTCCCCCAAGTAGTTCAGTCACAAATTTAATTAACACATTTTTTTAACAAGCATCATCAGCATGGAAGCATGTCCTCTGGAATGGTGGTTGAACCATGGAGGGGCATACGAATGTTTAGCATATCTGGCATGTAAATACCTTGCAATGCTAGCTACAAAAGTGCCATGCAAATGCCTGTTCTCACTTTCTGGTGACACTGTAAGTAAGAAGAGGGCAGCATTATCTCCTGTAAATGTAAACAAACTTGTTTGTCTTAGCAATTGGCTGAACAAGAAGTAGGCCTGAGTGGACTTGCAGGCTCTGTAGTTTTACATTGTTTTGTTTCTGAGTGCAATTATGTAACCAAAAAAAATCTGCATTTGAAAGTTGCACTCTCACGACAAAGAGATTGCACTACAATACTTGTATCAGGTGAATTGAAAAATGCTATTTCTTTATCATTTTTACAGTGCAAATATTTGTAATAAAAAATACACACTTTGATTTCAGTTACTTCACAGAATATAATATATATGAAAATGTAGAAAAACATCCAAAATATTTAATACATTTCAATTGGTATTCTATTGTTTAACAGTGCGATTAAAACTGCCATTAATTGAGATTAATTTTTTAAATCACAATTAATGTTTTTGAGTTAATCACAAGAGTTAACTGTGATTAATCGACAGCCCTAATTATTTTGGTAATTTATTTCAAAATACCTGTCAGCAAGTATGTCTGTAACAATATATATACACACACAAAAAATTCCCCTAGATGTAGAGAGCTAAAGAACCCCCTATGACAACCCAGTTTCTGTTTCTCTGCCCCTCCCTCTCCAGAGCCCAGCCAGGACGTCAGACACCAGGACTCCTCCCCCTCCCCCCAGAGCCCAGATACGCCCCCAGCACCCAGAGCCCAGCCATGGGGCCTCCCAGCCCAGATACCCGCACCCCCCCTTCCCCAGACCCCAACTGCAGGGAACGCCTAGCCCAGATACCCACCCTCCCCCTAGAGCCCAGCCACCACCCCCCCTTTCCCAGATACCCACACCCCCTCCCCACCAAAGCCCAGCCATGGCCCAGCCCACACACCCACCCTCCTACCCCCAGAGCCCAGCGGTGCCTCCCGCCCCAACTAGACACCCTCTGCACCTCAGAGCTCAGGGAAAAACAGCCTGATGCTGGGACCCAGACTTTGTGGAGTTTCCTGCACACTGCTGTCTCCTTCCCTCACGGTGTGTGGGGAACCACAGCTGATAGGAACCCTCTAGCTCGCTCTCCCCCCAGTAGTGTCTTCTGTGTGCAAGCTGGGCTCTGCCGGATCCAGTGGCCCCCACTGGCGGCCAGAAGCACTGCAGTCAATTTTTGTGGGAGAAAGGAAATTCTGCACACACAACATTAAATTCTGCAAAATTCTGCATTGCACAGTGGCACAGAATTCCCCCAGGAGTAATTAAGGGAAAAGAACTCTCTCCATTTCAATCACCTTCTCAGGCAAGGTCTGAGTAAATATATAGCGCTCTCTCTACGTCCCCAAGGTCAGCTAAGTGGGTCTCTTAAGCCCAAAGGGTGAGAGTTCCAGAGTCAAGAGCCCTCCACTGAGACACTCTTGCCTCTGCCAGTTGTCAGCTGGATAGTCCCAGCCAATCTCAACTGTCTGGTATGAGTCTGAGGAAGTCTCTAAACTAGCCAGGAATCAAATAATAAATGGCTTAATGGTCAAAACCTACACACTGCATTGCCAGTCATAGTAGACTATAGTACAATGTTATGTGCCCTCCATCACACATTATTAAGCAAGGAACAACCACATTCTGTTCTGCTTTAGCTGAAGTTTCTGGGTGGCCTTTTAACTTATCCCAAGCAGACCACATTGCACTACTCAGTCTGGAGCAATGGCTCTCAAACTTTCCAGTCTACTGTACCCCTTTCAGGAGTCTGATTTGTCTTGCGTACCCCCAGGTTTCACCTCACTTAAAAAGTACTTCCTTACAAAATCAGACATAAAAATACAAGAGAGTGCCACAGCCACACTATTACTGACAAATTTCTGATTCTCTCATTTTTACTATATAATTATAAAATAAATCAATCAATTGGAATATAAATATTGTACTTACATTTCAGTGTATAGTATATACAACAGTATAAACAAGTCATTATCAGGATGAAATTTTAGTTTGTACTGACTTCTCTACTGCTTTTTATGTAGCCTGTTGCGTAACTAGGGAAATGTCTGGATGAATTGATGCGCCCTGGAAGACCTCTGCGTACTCCCAGGGGCACACGTACCCTTGGTTGAGAACCACTGATTTAGAGGTACCAAGGACATGAATCTGTCTGAAGAAGTCTGTATCTGAAAGACTACAACCTTCTACCAGATGATGATGGAAGAAAAGCACACACTGCTACAGTTGCTATAGGGACATGCAGAAACAGCTGGTGACCTAACACAACTCCTAGGTTCTTAGTCATAAAAGGTGAACACACACACCCAAAAGAAGATATCACTTCTGCTATCTCCCTCTTACTGCTTCCCCCAAAACAATATCACCCATCTAATCTGGATTGAATTTCAGCCAGCCATCTCTCATACAAGTAGCAATCTCCTCCAGACAGTGGGACAGCTGATCAACTGCATCATCTGAGCCAGATGGAATGGAGAGCCAAGTGTCATCAGTATACTGATGGTACTGAAACCCAAACTGAAGCCTTATCTCCCTCACATGCAGACTGAGCAGCAAAGGAGACAAAATAGAACCCTGCAGCACTTTGCTCAACAGAGGATTTGGAGCAGACGAGGTACTGCCCACTAACACCTTCTAAATATTTACCACCTTAAATCACTTTGCCAATTACATGTATAAAAATTAAATACTAGATAATTAAAAATGTGTAAAATAAAAACTAATGTACGCTCCATATTTCATTCACCTCACCTTTCCACAGTGGTTTGATTGTCAAGCTGATCTTGGCTGAGTTTGTAGTCTGGGTTCTCAGTAACTGGCTTTCTATTACTTTCGAGAATATCACGTCCCTGTTTTAATGCTAACCTCAAATCCTCCTGCAGAAAACAAAAAACAACACATTTTAGTGGTCTTTCTAAAGAAATCTTGCAAAGTACCATAGATAAAGTGTTCTTTATAGGAAGAATAGCAAGAACAATTTAATAAAGTAATTTGGCTAAGCAGCAGTTCTGCAGAAAAGGGCCTGGGGATTACAGTGGATGAGAAGCTGGATATGAGTCAGCAGTGTGCACTTGTTGCCAAGAAGGCCAACGGCATATTGGGCTGCATTAGTATGAGCACTGCCAGCAGATCGAGGGAAGTGGCACTGGTGAGGCCACATCTGGAGTACTGCGTCCAGTTTTGGGACCCCCACCACAGAAAGGATGTGGACAAACTGGAGAGAGTCCAGCGGAGGGCAAAGAAAATGATAAGGGGGCTGGGGCTCATGACTTACGAGGAGAGGATGAAGGAACTGGGATTGTTTAGTCTGCAGAAGAGAAGAATGAGGGGGGACTTGATAGCAGCCTTCAACTACCTGAAGGGGAGGTTCCAAAGAGGATGGAGCTAGGCTATTGTAAGGGTTGGCAGATGACAGAACAAGGAGCAATGGTCTCAAGTTGCAGTGTGGGAGGTCTAGGTTGGCTATTACGAAACACTATTTCACTAGGAGGGTGGTGAAGCACTGGAATGGATTACCTAGGGAGGTGGTGGAATCTCCATCCTTAGGGGTTTTTAAGGCCTGGCTTGACAAAGCCCTGGCTGGGATGATTTAGTTGGGGTTGGTCCTGGTTTGAGCAGGGGGTTGGACTAGATGACCTCCTGAGGTCTCTTCCAACCCTAATCTTCTATGATTAAAAGTAATGAATTAAAGGTACTGAAGGTTAAACCTCAACATTTCCCAAGCTTGTTCCAACCTCTCAAACCTGTTTTGGAAGTTTCATGATAACAGACAGACACTTTCTCAAGATTTCCAGTGCTTCTGGTTGTGCCACAACTACCTAGAGAATTTTTGGTGATGTATTCTGAAACTGCTGGCAAACTAGTTTTGGTTCAAATTATTAATGTTTAAAAAAATGTTATCTGAACTGGTCTGTCTATTCCTAATCAGAATTTCATATATATGCACACACATTACTACAAATAAAAAAAATGAACATCCCCATTACTACATCTTTGGTTGTACAACAATTTCCATTACAGAAACATAACATCATAATTTGTACATGCTATATCTTCTTAGCCTCCAGGATTATTTTTGCAAGGAATAAAGATCCTTATTAAACTTCAAATATAGCCAGGCAGCTTTAAGAAGATTTCAAAGGTCTCACATTCTTAATATTATCCAAATATTTTCAAAAGCTCTCCAATTTTTCAATTGTATTTTTATTGCTAGTTATAATTAAAATAATGTGCTAACTAAAAGCAGGGTATTTTCCTATGACATACCTACCTTCATTTTGTCCTTCTTTTCACTATGTGCTGCAAGAAGGGAGCTGGTTGATTGCACATCATTTGGTAGTTCTGTTTCAGCCAATTCGGTCCCAAAGGACTGAAGCATTTGAGCTGTTTGCTTAACCATTAGGGCAAAACTTTCTATGGCCTTTGGAATATAAAACCATTAAAGACATTTGATGCTCTGAACACACACACACACACACACACACACACACACACACACACACACACCGCCCCCCCACAGTAAAATGCAAACTTTAGATTACAACTAAAAAGTTTGGCTTAAAAGTTGGTTTTAAAGAATATTTTGCTAGCAAAAGTTGTAAATAAAACACCTTCACCATTAGCTTCTTAACTGCATATTTTCTCTATGCTTACATCGGATGCATTCTCCGAACATTTTTATAACCTGGAATCATTTTTTAACTTGAGCTTTTCCCCCGCTCTTGTAACACCACCACCCACCCAGGCCCTGCCCCCCAGCTCCCAAACAACAATATTCCTTTGCTCCAAAACCCTAAGAAAACCACTCCCAAAGTTACTACTTATGTTATTTCTCTAAAATGATTAAGTTCCACTGAGATCATCTCCTCACTCAGTTGATGTCAGCTTGCATTAATTAGAATGTGTTTTATAAATGACAGAGTATAACACAGAAGGGCCCATTAAACTGCGAAAAATAAAAACAACTAAGACTTACAGTGCGGTGAGAGAGCCATCTGTTATGGCAATAATCCAGAGTGCCACCAAGGTCTTCTGTTAGCTGTGTTTTGTCAATATAACCATGCAATTCTGTTACCGAGCCCAGCATTATGATCTGCAACCATAAAGGAGTAGAATTAATATGACCAAATAAATGACAAGACTCATTAGGAATTTTGGGGCAAATCCTGCAGTCTTTACTCAGGAGATTGAAATCAAGGGAAAAAGCATAGGGTGGATTTATTCCCTTCGTGTATACAACATCACATCAACTCAATAGTAGTTTATGCTGGAAGATGTTACAAATGTAACATGGCACAACACAGACAAATTGTTAAAGTAACATGTAAGCATTTTTTTCCATTTGCTGATGTGCACATTGTCCAGATTAAGTACTTTAACAGTTCACTGCTAGTATAGTTGAGGCAAAGAAATACTTACAGGTACCTTCATTTTAAATTCATCTCTGTTGAATTTGAAAGTGAGGTCTGAGAGAGTTCGGTGGATAAATCCTGTTGGACGCAGAACAAGGACCAGCTGCAGGTTTCCTGGGAAAGATGCCTGTAAGTATCATTAAACAGGTTTGTGCCATTAATTTCTGTATCACTGGGGTCTATAAATGTATCTTTAGACTATATGAAACCCATGCTAAACCACATCCTGAGTGTACCGAAGGCCTATGTAAATGCTTCACTGAATAAAAACTCAACAAGGCCTGTAATCAGAACATTTTAAAACCCACTCATCTATGGGAATTAGGATTTAACTATTTTCCACCCTGGACTGTGAAGCATTTGAATGATGAATTATACCGTCCAGAGCAATTATTACTGCTGTGTAGTTGAAATAAATGTTCTAGTTCAAGGACAGTAGATTGATTAAAAAGGAGGCTCATTAAAACTTACAGCTGTAGTTCTTTTACGGTTATCTTTTCCCATTGCCATCTGAACGCATTCTGATGATCTTTTCTGGTCTGTTTGCACACCTTGCCTATCGCTAGCCATGTGAACTATTACCACCATAATTGACTCTCTCTCAGGTATTAGCTTAAAATGTCAAACTAAGTAGTCATTAATCTGAATCAAGTGAGGGTTTTTTTTATCTTTTTTTATCATTATTGATCCAAGGGAAATACAGGAAAGATGTATAAACTTATTCTACACCCCAGCCGGTCTATCTGAAACAACGCTATCAAGATCATTTTTGTCTCCTGCTGCTTAGACTAAGTCACTCCACACTCAAAACTGTCCAGTAGTTTCCCCTCTCCTTCTGCATTAAGTGCAAGCTCTGTACAACTCTACTTTTGCCTACATATTTGCTCTCATCTCCACTTGCCTCCATTTCTATCTGCACAATCCCTTTCCCACCTGTAACTGACACTCTGCGTAGCAGGGAGGGCATCAGTCGAGAGGTAGTAGTTGAAGGAATATGTAAAGCTTTCTATGTGAAGTGGTAACATTGGAGAACTGCTACTGTAAACCATGCTGGGCAGGTGCCTGCTGTTCCTCTTTATCTGAGCTCATATCATCACTATGTAGATAACTGCATTCTTTTTATGCCTTTTTCAGAAAGTCCTGGAGACTTGCAGAGACAAGGACATGACATAAGAGACATTCCTAGAACACATTTTAACTTTGTGAACTAGCCAACTTTAGAACGAGCAAAGACGAAAGGACAGAAAAAACCCCATGTCACTCTAATCCAGCAACATATATGTTATGAAGCCCAATGTGTAGTAAGCAGACATAACAAACCACACAGTGCTTTCTTAATAGTGCTCCATGCCAACTTATTAAGAACAAAGATAAACCATGGATTAATTTAATGTGTGGTTACTAATGTCATACTTTTATGGGTTAATGTTCATTTATTGTATAAGTGTCAAATTCTTCACAATGTAAGAGAGAGGGGAGCAAAAATATAGAACAATTTTACTTAAAAAGTTAACATTTTATACTCAGAGGACACTGCTATGGATTTCCAGGTCAGGAAATGAGAAAATTGATAGAAAGATTCCTACAATATGCAGGAAAAAAATTACTGTACGTTCTTTTTCATACAACACTAACAAATCCTTGGTCACCCAAGCTATTATTATTCGTGTTGTGATAGTACCCGCAACATGGTACGTCCTCTCCACACATTAAGACAAAGTCTGTGTCCCAAACAGCTCACAGTCTAGGACTTCACTGTTATCACTATGGTGCACACTGTGGCCATTTGGAACGTCACATCAGCACCATGGACAGACCTTGGAGCACCTGACTCTAAAAGCGCACCTCACTATCGACTGAATCGCCATCAGCTGTTAGCAGTAAAGGAACTGACACAGTGGAACATTTCAAATGCCACCCAGTAGATGGCAATGGTACACAGACATATCAATCAATTCGCTGCAATACCAGTAAACAGCAGCATCACGTATTAACATCCTTACAGGCAGTACTGATCCACGAAGTGAGTCATTCCAGGAATAGTGTTAGATAGGTTGGATATTTGTAGGATAGCCAGGCGTGTGAAAGAAAGATCTCGTATCTTCCTCTGCTGTCCATCACTAAGTGTCAAAAGAAGGTTCCTGAAACTTCACCAGTTCAAGATTTCCATCAGTTCTGTCATTTAGGAAGATACATTATTTCCCGGCACCACGTCTCTTTTTGGCAACTGATGCAGTGAAATTACTGCAGCCAAGATGTGCTGTCAATATCAGAGCACTAATGGAAGGTAAACATTGCCAAAAAAGTCAGCGTTCACAATATATAAACTTTTGACCTCACCAGAGGACCTAAATATTCACATCCATGTGCAACTGATGTAATACTTCCTCCACATACAGTATATTCCATGACCAGAACCCCTTCGATGAGCAGGTGATTGAAACCATCTTTTACGTGTACACACCATTTACAATGGTGTTAAGAAATATTTGTGTAATAGTAATAATAATTTATATAGTGCATCTACTACCATGCTTCCCAAACCATATACATCATCTGAAATGTAGCCACCTGTGGAGTGGAAGATAGCAGCCAGCTATTCTTATTATTTAAATTATGGTACAGCTCAAAGGCCCCAATCAGAATTGGAGGCCCATTATGTGGGGTGCTGTACAAATACATAGGAAGATGTAGGTCCTGCCCTGAAAATGTACAATCTAATATGAAATAATATGGAACCAAGAAGTCTTATAAACCACGGAAGGAAGGAGGACAAAGGCAATGAACATAAGATTATGTGGCTACACAGAGTTCAAACAGAGCAACACCTAACGTATCTTCTACCCATAGTTATAAATAAAAATAAAATCAGCTATTACCTGCTGAACAACCTAGTCATCACTGATATGTTGTGGATATTACAATAGAAGTGGGTCTGATGGAGGGATTTGAATGAAGAGAGCGTAGTGACCTTACAGATTTGTTCAGGGCATACAACTTTGCACATCAATAATAGGAGAGGACATTTTGGCACGTGACAATAGACCAAACCTCTACTCTTACAAAAAGTGCCATGGGATATTTAGTGCCTGCACAAAATGGACAGGAACACTGCTTTCAAGGTCTCACTTGAAACACAGTAAAATGCATGGTACCCAGTTTATCTGTCTTGTATGTCTGAAAAGCTGACTCGACCTGCTAAGAATTTAACTAGCAATTCCAGCGAGCATAGGTATCCCAAACCTAGGGCCTGACCCCATCCCACTGTGTTTCCATTCAGGTCAATGGCAAAGCTCCCTTGGAGGTCAGTGGGAGCAGAATCATACTGAAAGTCAACTGGAGTTTTACTACTGACTTCAGTGGAAGCAGGATTGACTCCTGATGCCTAACCACTAAGCAAACCTCTACAGCAGTAAAAACAAGTTAATATACAGAATGTCCAAGAATTTACTATATGAGCTTCTCAACATCACAGAAGGCAATACGGTATTCCGACTCTATGATATCCATTTTTGTGGCGCTCAAGCAGGATGCTACAAACCATGAAATGAGGATGCACTGAATAGTATTTCAAACAGTTGAATTAGATACTTAATGTTGTGTAACTAATGTATACTATTACTAATAGTCTCTTTGCTTAACCCACACTACAGTGGCCTTCTCATAGGAACAGGGCTTTTTTATTAGATGGTTCTATTGATCCGAGTTCTGTTTCTTGAAGGTATTACAGTTTCAGTGTCCATGGGAATTTGCAATTTTTTGTAAGGTATTCTCACACCTATTACCCACAGATATCAATAAGAAAAATAAAAAGAAACCCTACATAACCAGGAATAATTTCCACAAACAGTATCTTCCAAGTCTAAAATCTTGAATTAACCTGTTTAACATTTTCCCCTAAAACGTTATTTCAGGAAGTATACTCCACAGCCCTTTTAGAGGGACGCAATTCAGTTTAGAATCAAAATTCAGCGTTTGTAATTTCTGAAGTGCATTACAGAACCAAATAATTGATTTTATTTCATTAAATTAAAAATAATTCAGAGTAAAAACAGTTTTTGTTTTTAAAATTTAAAAACATTCCCTGCACTGTTGTGAACCATTATGCTCGAACAGGCGAACCAAAAGTTGAAAGTACCTGCAAACATGAGTGGTAATGACCAGACTAATTTTATTGTCCAAGCAGAGTGAAATACTCAAACAAATAGCATAACATGAAAAGAAAGATACCTATTTTAAATTATTTCTCTTTAATAATCTGTTCTGTATAAAGTTAACATTATAAAATACCTATGAGGAAGAGCTCTGTGTAGCTTGAAAGCTTGTCTCTCTCGCCAACAGAAGCTGGTCCAATAAAAGATATTACCTTGCTCTATGACTAAATCATGACAGAATCTCTTTAATCTCTCATGTTTAACATTCACCATCTTTACACAGTGGTGCCTCACTTCTGTCTAGGAAGGCAATGCTGTTTAAGACTCCTTCTCCAAAATCCATGTTTGTGCTTTACATTGTGTAGGCTAACAATGAAGTTTCTGAGTGGATCTTATCTTGGGTATGTCTGCCTACACGGCAGCTAGAGCCAAGCCTCCCAGCCAAGACAGACACATTTGTGCTAGCAGGGCTTGAGCTAGCATGCTAAAAATAGCAGTGTAGATGTTGGGGCTTGTGCTTTCAAGCTTAGGGGGTCAGGGGGGCTCCAGCCCAAGCTGCAACATCCATATTGCTATTCTTAGCATGCTAGCTCGAACCCCGCTAGCGTGGGTCTGTCTAACAGAGCAGGAAGGCTCACTCCCAGCTGTAGTATAGATGTACCCCTACAGGCTACAATAAAACAGCTTATAGCGGCCTAGGAGAATCCTGAATCCATTCCATGACTTACATTCTCTATTACCACAGTAAATAGCTGCTACACTGCTGGACCAGCCACTCCCTGTAGTATTTATATGCTGTGACAGGGTCAGGCAAGATGGCTATAGGAGAGTAACAGAAGGCAGATATATTAGCCCCAGGCTAAGTAGGTCCCTTTTCCTTGGGTAAAGTAACAGGGAAAGTTCCAGAACAATCAGGAACCTTCTAGAGACAATTAAGACAGGCTGATTAGAACACCTGGACCCAATCAAGAAGCTGCTAGAATCAATTAAGGCAGGCTAATCAGGGCACCTGGGTTTTAAAAAGGAGCTCACTTCAGTTTGTAGTGTGCATGTGAGGAGCTAGGGGCAAGAGGTACTAGGAGCTGAGAGTGAGAATGCAGACTGTTGGAGGACTGAGGTGTACAAGCATTATCAGACACCAGGGGGAAGGTCCTATGGTGAGGATAAAAACGGTGTTGGGAGGAGGCCATGGGGAAGTAGCCCAGGGAGTTGTAGCTGTCGCACAGCTGTTCCAGGAGGCACTCTAGATAGCTACATTCCACAGGGCCCTGGGCTGGAACCCGGAGTAGAGGGTGGGCCCGGGTTCCCCGCAAATCCTCCCAACTCCTGGTCAGACACAGGAGGAGTCGACCTGGACTGTGAATTCAGAAAAACGGCCAAGCTGAGGGCTGCCGTGAAGCTCCAAGACGAGCAAATCCGCCAATTAGCGCGAGACCCACCAAGGTAGAGCAGGAACTTTGTCACAATGCACAGTGAAGCCAAAAAGAAGGTTTTGAAGGGAATTCATACTGAAAAGGATGCCAATTTTCTTGATAAGTAAAAAATGAAGGGAATCTCCTCTTGTGTGCCTGAGTCAATGTTCGTAGATCCTGCCACAGTTGTTAAAAAAGTGGCAATTTGATCACTGAATCAATATAAACAAGTTAGAGACACTTGCAGAATGTAAACATGTACACGCGTGCGCATGCATGCAAGTTAAAGCTCAATTATACAGAGGTCTCATAAGGCCCACACGTCACCTTTGGATAACCTCAATGGTCATCAGTTTTTCAGATTATGTAAAATCCTTTAAAAAAAAATCGTACTTCCAGCTGAAATGTTCATCTATTATTGTCAGAAATAACCCTTAAGATGATTAGAACTGAAAGAGAGCAGAGAAAAAAAATACTTTCTCTACTGTTGTTTGACTGCACTTTGTACAGAGCCAGTTAGGTGGGTCCCAATCTTGCAAGCAGATTCCATGCAGGTGGCTGCGGTGGGCCCCTATGGAGTCCATTGGCTTCAATGGTGGGGTCATCCACATGGAGCACTGGAGCCTTAGTCACTTTCAGCTTGTGTTTGTATGAGCTTTTCATATCGCATGGGAGAGGGAAAAAATATTGCAAAACCACACAAACTGGCCAAGGGATTCAGGGGTCAGCACAGCCCTTGACACTACTCTTAGTCCCAGTGGGTAATCTATTCCATTTGTTCATTTAAACACATATAGATTCCTGGCTTTGACACCATCCATGTCCAGTCCAGTGGAGAACAGCATGGCCTTTCAGATTTGTGGAAATTTCTTTACATACAGTGCATTCACTAAGTCGGAGCCTTCCAGTAAATGAAGATCAGTTACGTCCCCAGGAATTGTACCGTGCTTTCTATTGTCCTCTGGGTGTCCCAAACCTGGAGCACTAAAGAGCTGCCAGCTGGCTGAATGAAAGAGGAGCAGCCCACTTACTGGCTTCCCCAAGGCTTCTGTTAAGTGCTGGGAAGTAGGCTGCTCCTCTCCAGCTGGCCAGACTTGAGGAAGCAGCCTTTGAGCTGCTCCCTTCCTCTTAAGTGACGGGAAGCTTCCCACTATGCTCCAATTTGTGGAAAGCGAAAGTACCTACAAACAAAAACAAAATCCAGCTATGTTTAAAGCAGAGTTTAAAGTGGATAAATTTATTTATGATCTTAATGATAGCTTGGAAGGTTATTGAAATGCAAGCTTCCTATGGCACCAAAACTCACCCTAGGATTAAGAAGCTCTTGCGGAGGATTGATAAAGAAGCATTCCATGCTTCACTACTATGCTGGATACTAAGATGATGAGCAACTGTAGAATGGGTAAACACATGGGTAAAAGCATAGTAAACATCACCTCGGAAGAGCAGAATTTCCACTTTCTATAGATGACAGTTCACAGTTCATCAATCCATGTTATCCCCAAGGAACTACAGTACAACTCGATCTTCTGCCCAAGAGGTCAGAAAGAAAAGCAGTGGCACCGTGAGACTTTGTTCTATTCTGACTGACAATTGGCTAATCCAAAGAGACAGGTTTTTAAGACTTCCTACTTTTCAGCTGAATAAATAACTGCATTCAGAGATGATACGTGACAAATATGTGAACCATCAAAATGACAGAGGCGGCTAGAAACGGACTAGTATCATGCATTTCACATGACAAGATCAGATCCATATTTTAGTTATTTACAGTACTTGGACTACGAGTAGTCGTGAAATCTCATTTTATGTACAGTACTCAGTATATCTACATTTCCCTGTAATAATAGAAAATGTTATGCAATTTTATTCCTTCTACACTCACTTGTATATAGCAAGTCAGAAGACACTGTATGTCAGAATTCCTGTATATAAAGCAGCAAGCGGGTATATGTGTTGAAACTACATTAACAGTGTAAATTGCCAGAATCACCCAACATGGTTTAATGGCAGAATCCTGCACAAGATGAGCTCTCTTATATGGGCTTATTGTCAGGAAGCTTGAGTTAGATGAGTTAGAGGGATATCTTTAATTTGAAATTCTAGTCAGCTTAAAAAACATAATTAAAAGTAGTTCTATGCACTAGGTCTGTTCTCAAGTTTCCCTGATAATGCGTGTGGCTTTACAACCCCATTTAAAAAGTATTTTTCTCTCCTCTTTTTGTGTGTTAAAAACCCATGTAATAAAAGGGAAAACTGACTGACTATATCAGGGAAATAGTGAAAATGTCTATACACAAAGTGCTGTTAAATACACAATGTAAACAAACAAAACAAGGAAATAATAGTTATTTTGAGACAAGTGTAATAAAACAGCTTTATCTTTTAAAAAACCTAAGTTTTACACAATCAGAAACAAAATATACAGAGAGAAAATTAACATAATCGTATTCTTCTTTGCTGATGCAATCACTACCACTTCTAAGACACCACAATGCCTATAAAATATCAGCTTCTGAATGGAGAGCAGCTTGTATAAACTCAATCCATGCAAGCCCAAAAAGTGATGGTGGTTGACTGGGAGCATGCTGTGAAGAACTAGCTGGAACACTTCCCCCCAGCTCCCAGTCCCATGAAGTCATACAGCTCCCACTCATCAAAATGGTTCAACAGGACGAGTCTTGCTTGACTCATCACTAAGCTTGTATGACTAACATCAGTTACTAATAACATATTCTTTTATCTCCAGCTCAATAGGAAATTTCACTCCCAGGCCTTGGCCGCAGAGATCAGTGTCTAGATTACCTAATTCACCTGAAGCCGACTGTAAAAAAAAGTGCAAAGATTCTAGATAGTACAAAATGTGACTGCCTGGCTCTTCAATGGTTTTTTAGGCTGTGGTCAGCACATTGGATCCATGCTCTAGTCCCTCCACTGGTCACCAGTCCACTTCTGCTGCCAGTTCAAGGCCTGGGTCCTAGTCCTCAAAGCAATTAATAGATCAAGCCCCAGTTACATGAGAGACTGAGCCATGAACCACTAACGGAGCTGCACTCCTACAGGACAATGCAGCTCACAAACCCCAGTATGAAGGTCATAAGAAGTGGGGACAAAGCATTCTTAGTCAAGGGGAACCAGCCATGGAACAAACCTCCAGAGCAGATTAGATGAATCAAGAGTTTGGTCACCTTTAGGAAATGCTGCAAAGCTTTACTATTTGATAAAGCTTTTCTATCAAACAGAGGGCACGCACATCATCAGTCACTCCCTCCAACCCATTAAACAACAAAAATTAAAAAAAACCTACCCCAAGTTATATTCTTATAAACTGAAAGAGAGCCAGAGGCACTGAAAAGTCCATCGGGGACTTCACCACTGCTAACAGACTTTTGGAGGAAGACACCTCAGATACGCTGCTTATGGATGGCAGTATAAAACCCTAAAATATGATAGGGAAAGAAAGATCCACTTTTCAACTCTGGCGTGAGGGCCTCTCTTTTCTGAGATTCATTGATAATCTCGTCTCTCAACACTGACCATCAAGGGGTGTTACATAAAACTCCACAGCTGAAATATTTTGCTCCTAACTGAATCCTCAGGCAGAAGTCTTGCCTCGTTTGCACAATCCTATTCACCTTCTCAGTTTGTGAAAGCAGTATAGTTAAACAGGGCTGTGATGGGGGTGTTCACCCCACACTACCCTGAAGGGGTTAAGGTGGCTCAGAGTTGCTAATTAACCAGAGTTGCTAATTTCACCTGGGGAGAGATTTAGGCTTGACTGACAAGCCCTAATTGGAGATGGAGGCCATTTGGACAGAAGTAGGAGAGGGCTTGTATAAAGCCAGGAAGTGAGAGCAGAAGGCAGCTGTAGTGGGGAGGTCTGCAGTCACTCTCTGGGCCTAGTGAGGAGAAAAGGAGGAAACCCAGAGGTGGACCAGAAGCCTTGGCATCCTGACCTTGAGGGAAGGGTTTACCTAGAGGGGTGGTGTAGAAGAAGGCCTGTGGAGGGCAGAGTAGGAACAGGCCCAGGGAAATGGCAGCAAAAGTTGAGACGGTACAGAGCTTGGCTACTTATAGTAGGGTCCCTGGGTTGGAACCCAGAGTAGCAAGTGGACTCAAGTTCTCCTACCAGCCAGTAGGAAAGTGGCACAGTCTTGAATCAGAACACTATCTGGAATGGCAATGGACAGCTGGTCTGGTGAGACTTTGTTACCCTGGAAGGGGAAAACTGTATAGTGGCCTGGTCAGAGGGCCAAGCCATGAAGAGGAAACACTGCAACTTCTAGAGAGCATGAGGGGCTACATCATGAGCTGAGAGAAGGAAGGGGGCATCACATTGGGCAGAACTAATCCCCATACGCAGCCATGAAAGGACACCCTAGCGGGGAGTGTGCCCTGTTATAAGGGCATTAGCTCTTTGTTTGCCACTGCTAATGCAGAGTCTCTGCACCTGAAACAAAATTTCAACGTGTCATTAAGTTACTTTTGTTTCATGATTAAATGAATCTATGGGCCGCAGACAAAACTTGTATACAGGAGCAGTCCCAACAAACAAATATAAGTGAGTGCATTTCTTGTTAGCAAAGTGAATTTCTAGTTAGCAGTTGCTAAAACGTTCATAAATGTCTCCCATGATACACAGCCAGTCTAGTCACAATGTCATCGCTATCTAGCCATGACATTTTTATTTGGGATTGTAGAATGGAATTTTCAAAAGGGCTCAGCACTGAAGACAATGAGAGTTTTGTCATGGACATCAATGGAAGCAGCATTAGGCCAAAGCTGAGCACGTGTGCAACTTCAGCTAAGGAATCATTGATTTTTTTAAAATTATTTTTTAAAATAGCACACAGAACAGTACAGAACAAGAGAAGGAAACATTTATGATTCCATTGCAACAGCCTACGCATATTTGCCAGGTTCTGCCTTTAAAACTTAACTTCCTTCTTCAAGCAAAGACTCCAGCAACCATTGCAATCACAGGTCTCATATGTATCGTAGTGAGTAGGTATTCAGGTTCTGTGTTCTGTGAAAGACAAAAATCTCCCATTTCTTCGACACATGGAGCACTGTATATGTACTTGGTGCTTAAAACCACAACATTAGAGCTTAGTGTAAGCTCTAAACTTTATCATGGCTGCTAAAAAAAAACAATATCAAAGGCAATTTTGCAACCAACTGTGATTTTATATCATCAAACAGAAAAGCTGGATTTTTGTGAGAGTGAATCCCATTTCTTTAATCACCCCCAACCACTCCGATCTCAACTCTTTTCAGGTCTCAGTACTGGAATCTTCTCAATGCTGGATCTCAAACTTTCATGAAGTACTATCAGGATTCATTTTTGCAGCATTTTTTGATGATTTATTAAACATATTTTAACATCCAGAAAATTCCAAGTCCTATTATGGGAATATCATATTGTCAAGCCTATTTAAACAAATTGCAAAGCTGCAATAGACAAGAAGCCTTGTGGCAGTGCCACAAGAACAAGGAAGCAATGCTAAGATGACAAATAATTTGCAGCTTTGATTCTGACTTGCTTTTACCTCCCACGAGGAGAACCCCTTACACAGAAACTGGTTACAGCTCTATGCTTTTGCACTTACTGGTAAACATTCTGAAATACTGGTAATTAATGCCAGCATGACAAGATTGAAAGAGGCAAAAAATATAAGAAAGGGTTATGATTAGTACCCGATCAGCAAACAAGTGAATATTCATTTTTTATTATTAGATATGCCTCTCTTTTGCAGCTTATGTAATAAAAACTTGCATTGTTTAACAATTCTGTTTATATTTAATTTTTAAAAATTAATAACTGAACGGTATGTTAGTTAAACTCTGGTAACTTTTTTTAAAGTTATGAAATGCATGCTGAAACAACCTAAAACACCTGTTATTGAGTTTTCTTTGAAACCTGTTTAAAAACTGTTACCAGAATTAGCAGATTTTAAATGTACGTAGCATCTACCTTTTGAAATATTAAACCACAGAACTTCTCCTATAAATGTACTTTTGTAAATGGAGTTTCATATATTTAAACAAATACTGAGGCAGTTTCAATTTAAACCAAAACTGGCATTTTAAAAAAAAATCCTCCTCCTCATAAAATCAGCAAAGCTTGTTTGATCAGTGAAATGATCATGGCTCAGCTCTATTAGCTTTGGGTTACCAATGCAAAAGCTATTTTCCATTTGAACCTAGGTAGGGGTGAAGCTACTTTTCAGACCACATTACAAGCATACTGTATGCCATACCACTGGGTGTTGATGGGTTAAATCAGAACAGAAGTAAGAACAGTTCGAATGTATCTCTAACAAAAAATTATATTGTAACACTTTGGTAAAAGAAAAAATGTTTACTGCATTTTATATATGAGATAGGTTCAACTGGAAGGACCTGCCATAAAGGCCTTAACTAAAAAAAGAACTCACCGCTATTCGCAGTATGGAGGCTTTCACAGAGGTCCATTTGTCTTGCCTTCGATCTATGACAAGGATAAATCCAATTCCAGCATCTTGTAAACTAAGTTTGGGGGAGCAAAAAAACCTATAGTTAAACATACAGATGAAATGGTCTGATATTCTCTAGTAATATTTCACAGTTAAAAAAATAGTAGGTTAACCTTTCTTGTGCTGAGCCTCAAGTTATTTATTTAAAATATACACATGAATATCTCTGATATACCATTAGGAGTATGCAGCACTCCCAAAAGAATTCTATGCAGCTTGTCAGTCAGTTAAGCTGTAAATTGCGCTTATCCACAGGAGGCAAGGTTTCACATACCCTGAACAATTATTATTTCAGTGGAATATAAACCCCTTTGATTATTCAGGATTTTTGTTGCCAGTATAATCCATCTTTCATATGGTTTTCAGTATCACTATTCCTGGATAAAAACAAAATCATTTTCCTTTTCCATCTGTTTTCTTATTCCTTTTTTGGACTGGCTTCTTATTTTACTCGTGTCTTAATCCCTTCAAAAACTCAAGCTTTTGTGATCCATGCATTACATTAGTCCTTCCATCTGAAATTCTCATAGTCGTCCATGTTAGAAATCTTCTCTTAGGGCAATTGTTATATTCACCAAGACAAAAAATCCCAAAGGCATCTAAGAGTTCAAAGTCACACACTAGAAAGGTAAGATAAGATGCACTTCTTTGAAATGGAAACATCTGTGAGAAAGATCACACTTGAATCCTTGTGTAAAGATAAGCTTTGTTTCTCCGCTCTGTTCAGCTTCATGTGCTACAGTCACGGAGTACAAATAAAGAGATCGGCTCCGTTTTTTGCAATTTCCTATCAAAACCAATTGTGTAAAGCCAGCACTTGACTGCCAGCCAATCACAACAGAAATGAAAAATGACTGGCAAGTACAAGATAGACTGACTTGAATTGCTAATTTTTTGGTATATTTGGCAACTTGTATATGCTAGAATATATACTGTAGTTGAACACAGCAATCAATTTAAAAAAAAACAAATATAAATTGATGCAGAACTATATAGTTTGTAGGGAGCTCTGTATGCTGTGCTTGTAAATATTACATATAATCGTGGTTTGTTTATTGTCATTGTAACGATGGTGCTTTTTTATTCCAGGTTTGTAAAATGGTATGGAAATATTTCTTGCTTATTTAGCACTGATGGTTTATCATAAATGAGTTACATATTGTTAGCTACATTCAATAGAGATAACTATTGTGTGTTATGGTGGATGAAAATTCCAGGCATCCAACTGTGGTCTCCTGAATTAATATTTACTATTATAGGTCTTAGTACCCCCCTCCTTTTTTTCCTCACTGCAAGCTGGCCAAAAGCATGGGCTAAATATTTATAGGAACAAAAAAGTGAAATTAGGCTTCCAAAAGTAATGAGAAAGGAAAGAAACAATACTAACAATAAAAAAAAAAATCTACACAACATATGTATCAACAGAACATTTATTTTCTTTTACCACAGAAAGGCTTCAGCTGCCCCTGAGCTTCTCAGACCCAAGACATGCAGCCTTTAACTCATACCTCTGGTTTAGGATAACTGTACAGACGCCCCCCGACTTACACAATCATTCCATTTTGGAAAGTCCTGCGTAACTCAAATTTTGTGCAAGTTGGAAACGTATACCCCCATACGTTACGCAAAGATTTCCAAAACTCAAAAATCCTATTTCTGGCTTATGGAACTTTTTCCGTAAGTACGAATTTGCATAAGAGTCGGGTCTCGCGTAACCCGGGGAGCGTCTATATCATTGATACATACAGCTTTTCAGCATTTAACTCATAAGCTTGACCAATCCACTCCATCTGGGGTGGATTCTAGCCCTGTAAATTTACCAGTACATGAACCTATGCAATATATGCAAATATTCAAATAGTGAGCTATAGCTTATTTTGGGATTCATGATGCTTTACGTCTTTATATTTTTGATCAGTCTTCTTACTTTTTTAACCTATATGCTCCACCTAGGGAATGCTGATATCCGATTAGGTCAGATTCGAATTGTTAAATCATTTAATTATTAAATGGATAAGGAAACGTTAATGCCTGAGGCCATGTGGTTCACTGGACCCCACACATGGCTAACTCGCACACTGATCCCTGCGTGTCCTAATGACAGGATGCACTCCATTGCTGCAGATCAAGGGAGTCATCTCCACAACACGTGCCAGTAGCTCAGAGTTAAGGAACCTCAGGGTTGCTCCTGCATCCATCCTAAGGCCCTGATCCTGCAAGCTGTTCTGCACAGGCAAATCCATGTGCCTGCATGGAGCCACAAGGACCATTCATACATAGCTTTCAGATTGGCCATCTCAACAGTATGGCTCCAAACCACTATCAGTTTACAATTTTGTATTGTAACAGTTGGAGTTTGTTTCTTTTTCTATTTTGGAGGAAACCCACTTTCCCTGCTTTTCAAAGCAATAACATTTCTATTGAAATCAAACTTCTTGTCTTAAAATTCTACCCACAATACACCAGGCAGGGCATCTATTTTTGCTGAACATTCAGCTGCAGACTTTCACATACAAAACACTGTAGCGGGGTTTAATACTTGACCTATAAGAGAATTTTCATTAACTGTCTATTACTGTAGTAGCTAGGGCTGTGTAAAATTTACCATTTTTTCTTGGAAAGCATATGTGGGCACTAAAACAAAAACAAACTAACTGGAAATACTACTAATAATCATAACCATGTTCCTCCTAATGGCTCTGAAGATTTCAAGATATCAGACCTTACACGTCACTGGTCCAAGACTCAATACTACCAGTGTGATTTGGAGGAGGAAATTCCACATAGTCTGGAAAAATACATACATTTCTTAAGCAATTTTATTTTAAAAATGGCAGCCGTTTGAAATGGCTCAGAGGTTTGGAAGTTAGACTAAGTCCAGTGAAAGATGGATCAATAGGCAGAGGGCAGGCAAGATGGTCAAAAGTACATGATAATACAAGTTTTCATCTAGCTCTATGCATTACCACGTGACTACAAGACCCGTTCCTATCCAGCCTAGCATCTCTCATTCACTATCAGGAAGTCAATTTCTGCCTCCTATCAGCCAATCATGCCAGCCTCCATCACCTACTTGTTAAGTTTTCAAAACAAGCAGAAACCTGTGTGCTTCCTCTCATGCTTGGGAGGAGCTCCCCGTAAAAAACTCCAAAGCCACCTGATTATCCTCCTTCAAAATCTGCCTTCAAACTCTCCTTTGCTGTGGTCTTAGCACACTAGTGGTCCAACCCGCTGTCAAGTTTCACTGGTGTGCTAAGACCACAACCCCTCATACTGACCAATACTGTTTCGTTGTAGTACTCCATCTGTTGTCGTTTGTCTTGTACTTCGATTATAAACACTTTGGCCAGGGACAGTTTTTTTGTTCTGTGTTTGTGCAGTGGAGTCCTGATCCAGGACTAGGGCTGCTAGGCATGACAGCAGTACAAATAAAATAAATAAATAAATACTACCACCACATGGATTTTATTATAGGTGAAACTGGTAGTGAACCTTATGGTTAAGGTTGTATAACACCTTCCACTCAGAATTCCCTGTTTCAGTTGATTGTAATTTTGTCACATGAAGCATTCGGGCTGAAATTTTCCATGCTTGCTCCCTTCCTCATGTTGAAATTTATTTGAATGTTTCAGAAAAAAGAAAAGGCGGGGGGAATATAGGAAAATAAGTAGTTTTTGACCATGTTAAAATGCCTTTTTATTGATTCTTTGAAGAGCTCGGGTGCCTCCAGAGACTTGTAATTTGGAATGGGGATGTTCCTGGAGTGAGGTGTCCCCAGGAAAAATCATTCAGATTTGACAAAGTTTTAAACCTCTGAAAATTGCCATTTCCACAGGTTCAGTAGAGTTTATCAGAAACTTGCTTCTAAAATTTCTGAACATTCCATCTGCATTAAGCATGGTGCCAAGTCCCACACAGAGCTCCCCATGTGCCATCTTCACTTAGCATGCTCCCAGGCTCTGCATAGCTTCCTGCATCACAGGCACAGAACTAGAGCATCTGACATGATGCCAGCATAGCCCCATCTTGAGGGGAAGATGAGGTAGACTGGGAGCCAGGAGGAGTTCTAGTTCCATCTCTTCCACAGACATTTGTTAATACTTCTGTGCATTTCACAGCTCTTATGACTGAGCGAGACCTCATAACCCTATCTCAGGAAGGAGGCAAATATCTTTCCCCCATTTCTCAGATAGGGTAGTGGAAAAGTTTCACACAGCCACATCTTGCAGAGCTGATAATAGAAAGCAGGTCTGTTAACATAGAACACCCAAGTATACTTAGCCAATTCGCCTTTCAGAATGAATGGACAAATCTATGTGCTTGGCTCTGTTGTCTACACCTTTGCACTGTCACAATCGGAATACAGGATTCTCTATTTCCAACATTCCTTGGCTGTCCAGAAAATATTTACGTAAGTTCCTGGCAAAATATGCACTGGACCAGTAGTTGCTGTAAGGGGAACTTTAATTCAAGGGTTTCTTAATTTTGAGCACTTAGCTTTGCAACTTTAACATTCTCTTAACATAGTTTTTTGATGCAACTTATCTATAAAGTACTTATTAACAACAAGTAAATAAGTTGGGGGGAGGGATAGCTCAGTGGTTTGAGCATTGGCCTGCTAAACCCAGGGTTGTGAGTTCAATCCTTGAGGGGGCCATTTAGGGATCTGGGGCAAAAATTGAAGATTGGTCCTGCTTTGGGCAGAGGGTTGGACTAGATGACCTTCTGAGGTCCCTTCCAACTCTGATATTCTATGATTCTATGATTCTAACAAATCTAAAGTACTCTGCCACTATCCTTTTCAGAGTAGTAGCCATGTTAGTCTGTATCCTTGCCTCTCTATATGGTTTTGTATGCTACTCCAGTGATTTAATTCTTGGGACAGGGACCATTGTTTTGTTCTGGGTTTGCACAGCACCTAGTACAAAGGAGTCCTGGTCTGTGACCCAGGGGTCCTAGGCACTACAGTAATACATATAATTAATAAAAAATAATAATGAAGTAAATGGCAAACCTCAGGAAAAATACTTGAGCTAATACACACAATGCCTATCTGGATAACAAAGTTAGTGCTGTATGGTTAGAGTGCAAAAAAAAAAAAAAAAAGTGAAAGTTAAGGGAAAATTGCTGTCAAAATTCAAGTCTCATTACCAAGTAATACTGGGAACATACTGTTAAGGCCCTATTGCGTGCAGATCTGCTCTTAAGATTTTTATTGTTCCCTCAAATACCCATCTGGAGAGAGAGAAAGAGAGACTCAGCAAATTGTGGAGAGAGGGACTAGCAATCTCTGCAGCACTGTCTTTTCCTACACACCTTTTCCTGTTCACCTCCCTATACATATGCATTATGCTACAGTCTAATTACATGATCATATGCTATTTTTTCCACAACATCCCTGCCTCATTCAGTGCACAGGGTGGATGGCGATCAATTAAGGAGCGGCTATTCAATATGCTGTTTCCTTCTCATTGCTCAATGTGTGGACCACGATTTATTTGCTGCATACTATTCAATCCCTGCTCTGAATACAGAATTATTAATTTCTTCATGAGCTTGCCTGTATTTGCTAACCTCAAAGGAATGGTGAGACACTGGAATGTTAGGTTCCATTCCAGGCTCAGGCGAGGAGAGTGTTTTCCTTTCTATCCTGTCCCCACTAACTTGTCCTTGTACCAGTCCTGTCTCTTCCCCCATCATCCCAGTCCCATTCTCTTCACCTAGGCAGTCCCATCTTCTTCCCCAGCCAGTCCCCACCCCCTTTGGCTCCCAGTCTCGTTGGCCAGCTAACCCCAGGCTCCCCTCATCCCAATTCCTCTCTCTTTCCCCCGCCTGTCAGTCTCCAGTCCCAGTCTCCCCACACAACTCTGTGTCCCAGTCTTCTACTCCTGTCCCCCCATTTGGATCTTGTCCCTTATGCATTTGTATCGGGCCGCTTCCTCCTCACTGGCTGGAGGAGGAAGCTGGAGAGGCACTGACAGCACAAGAGAGACAAGTCTTGCTCTCATTTCTGGTGCCTGGCCCCAGCCCGTAGCAGACCCAGTTATTGGCTGAGAAGCTGTAGCAAATCTACGCTGAGCAGATATGAACTGCAATTTTTTAAAAGCTAATAACGTGGCCAGATTTGAATGGATTTTCACAGGGATGGCAAAGGCCACCCATCTGCCAGATTCCAAGTCACTGCTCCGAAACTTGGGGGTGCTAGAGTTTTCAAATAAAAGGTTGACCGAACAACTGATTTTCCCTTCATCTAGGTCTCAAACTGCAGAACCATTTGGGTTGAAATTTTCCAAACAGACTGGACAGCAAGCATGGGAAATTTCAGCCAAAATAATTAACGTGTGTGAAAATTATAAGCTACTGGAAACTGGTATTAGAATAGAAAGTTATGGGCAACCTTAATAGCAGCAGAGCGGGTCAGACCCTGTTTTCAGTGAATACACATATACCCTGATATTTGTTTATACAGGTTTCTTTTATGTACTTTATTTGTATTCTGAAAGGCAATTTATAAATGTGTAAAACTCAAAAAAAACCACCGAGCAGACAATGTGCTGCCTCCATCTCCCACCCTTCCCAAAATAAAGAAGAACACACCACGGGTGAGCGTCATTCTCTATCCTCTGCACAACTGTAAGCAGACAAAACAGAACAGGACCAAGAAAAAAAAAAAGTAGCTAAAAAGGCACTGAATCAGCTATATTAGTAGTGCTCCCAGACTACAGGCAGGAAAGGGCGGAAGGAAGAGTGAAGAGAGGGAGAAGAAAGTAAATGGGACAAAAAAAAAATATACCATAGGCTGGGTCTCACCTTTCCAAGGCCAGTATCCCATAATGCAGTGCCAGATGGCTGAGGGGTACTGAAACAACCCCTTACTCCCTTCCCTGCAAGCACATATTTCAGACAGTGTAGAGCAATGGATGAAGTTTTCATTCAGTGAACCTTCTGCTTTATGCTAAGGGGACATCTCCCGCCTTTGTCTTCTGTTGTAAGATTTATGATCTCATGTACCAGGGGAAAGGGTGGGAGAGCTTATAGCACATGCTGTTTCAGAAAGCAACTTTCCCAGATGGCGTGTGGGAAGCAATTCTGTATTCATCATTTGAAAGATCCTTACATTTCTCCAAGGTATGGGTGGTAATAACTGGTACATATATAAGATGCCAAAAGTTTCTGCTGCTTTTATACTGTTGCATGAATACTGCTTACATATATTGCTCTCCACACTGACAACAACACAGAGATTGCCTTGCTACAGTAACTCACTAAAGCAGAGATCAGATATTTCAAACAGAGGACAGGATTACATCATTTTTGACCTAAATAACTAACTAAATGATGTGGATTTAATGAAGTGTATTTCAATATTAACAAGTTGCTTATTTTTTTTTTTATTAAAAACAAATGGAAGTTAATTGATAATCCATGTCAGTTGTTCCCTGCCCTTACAGTCTCTCCCTGGTTATACTAATGGGCTAGGTATTTAAAACTTTCAACACTTGAACTAATATTTTGGCAGTAAGACTTAAGTGAACGAGGACCATCCTTTTGTTCTGCTTCACCAGCACCTAGCACGATGGGGTCCTAGTCATTGAATAGGTGCTTAGGAGCAACAGTTATACAAATAATAAATAATAGCGGTATTCAGTGACAAACCAGCACTGTGACCAGAGCACCAGGGTGACATGTTTACAGCAATCTGTGTTCCTCAGCAGGTGAGTAGTTGTATTCTGAGCCCAGCTGGAGCTCTATCAGGACCTCTGGTTTCATTCCCAGACAGAATGCCCTGCAGAGGTCAAGCCTGGAGGTAACGGATAAACAGATTGCCAAGGCAGATCTTCATGTGTCAAGAGACACCAGAGAGTCTCCTGGCACCTTTGATGGTAAAAGGCATTTCCAGCAGATGTGGCCAAGTGACGTCAGAGATGATTCTTCATTTGCTTATTAGAAGACTGGGAATGGTAACCAACATCATCACTCTCAGTTACCTTGTTTAGGAATGGGCGTTTAGAAACCAGATAACAACTGGCAAGATTTGTTTCCAGGGGGAATGAAGAGTCCTGATCTTTAAAAGTTCAATGGGCAGGACCTGAGCTACCTCAAAGATCTGCTAAAATGTCTGCATTCCTCAGACAATGGAAGCATTGGCTACAAGTGAGAGACTCCTGGGAGCAGTGGAAAAACCTTCTCTCACCAGTCAGCTTGTGACTCTAGAACTCTCCTTTTACTGCTGATGAGAATGGCTACTTCCAGGACAAAACGTAAACCCCATATTTTTGTCACAGCTGCTCCACAACACTACAATAAATCCTTTAATATGTCCTAGTAATAACTAGAAGAGAAGCAAGAATCTACTCATCCACTCTATGTAAGCTTTGTAAAGCACTCGAAAACATGGAGATGACTATGGTGTAAATTAGGTAAAATAGAACTCTCCTCTACAGCAACTTCAGCTTAAAGAAAATAGGTCAGATGCAAAACATTAGGGTATTATGTAACTTACTTGAAAATATTAGGGTGCTATGTAGCATACTAAAAATATTAGAAGAAATTCATAGCTTAAGGTAATACACTATACAACCCAAATTGCAAGATCAAGACCACTAGCTAGACACTGAACAACTGTATCTGAAGAGGTCTCACTATTAATTTGTTCTCCATCAAAGATTACCACCACTTCAGAATTGGCTTTTTAAAAATCTGTTTAGGTTCTTATACTGCATCCACCACTGTGGTATTTGAGTGCCTAAAAAATTTCCTGACGTGAACTCCATAAGATGTCTTATATCTAGCTCTTTACCTCTCCATTCTGTTGGGAGTTTTTTATGTTTTGATCCAATGAAGGAGGATTGCTAACCATCTAAAACAGGCAAAGGTCAAGGGCAGTTAACTTGGAAAATTATTGCTTCAAAAGATAGTGAAATTGTCTTGCACCTTCTTCTATAAATGATGGAATAATTCTCCATTCTCCATAAAGCTCTACTTTGAATGCTTCAGGACTTAGACTTTGGAAATAGTTCTGTAACTCATAATACTAGTTCTGGCTTCACCGTGGAAACCATCTAGTTAGGTTCACTTTAGAAATAATAAGCACTAAGAAGTAATGTTATTCGGTGAAGATGTATGTTGTTTGGTCTTTCACCTGGGTAAGGCATAAACTTTCTAGAGTCAACAGTTACTAAGATGATATGTTATGCATGTTTTAAAACATGAAGTCTAAATTGAGCACTGAACTTTGTAATGCTGTACACATATTTTAGATACTTTACCTTGTAAAAACTGTATTAATTGAACGTTTTTAAGCAGTTTTCTTAAGGAATAGGCCGTGAGACAAAATATTAGAATAGTTTCGATAACTACATTAAAATTTCTTTATGTCAGAAGTATACAAAAGAAATCCCATCTCAATTTTTAATAATACCTAAATGATGAAATTATTTAAAAGCAAAATACAGTATTCTTTCTCTGTCATCTACCACGAGCAGGAGAAAGTGTAGGACTGGCCTTGCAATCTTCTGATGAAGTGGCTCCCTTCAATTATCTTTTTCTTTTTTCTTTATCCTCCCACACACTCAGGTGCATAGGACATCCAATAGTTTCTTCCGTATATTTCAGTCTTGTGCTGGTTTTCTCAGGCTTCCAAGTACCATATTCATGGATTTGCCTTTTTTGCCTATTGTTCTGTATAATATCTCTCTAGAAACCGTAGCTTCTCTTTCTAGGTAGCATCCACCTTTTCACTTGCCATGGAAGTCAAATTGGTGGGATCCTTAAACCATGTTCTAAATATGTCTGTTGTCTTACCATATTTGATGCTTTAGATTGGTTTGGTCTACTCAGAATGTCTGATGTTAAAAGAAACTTTGTTCTAATGTTCTAAAAGTTCTAATGGACTGTGAAGTTCTTCCACAGGCATTTACTTTTAAATGAATTTGTTAATAGATTTCCATGACTCTGCTCTATAAAGGAGGGCAGACAATGCTGAGGTTAAAAATCCGTAATTTTGTGTCATACAGAGGTGCCAATCATACTACCTTTCCAAATCTTTGATAGCCATATATCTTGTCTTTCTGTTGTTGAGGAACACACCAACTTGTTCTGCTGTATCAGCCAGAAGGTGGGTCTTTTCTTCCATTAAGTGATGTGCTGAACTAAGCAGGACAATGCCATCACCAAAAAGGAGGTCATCCAATTCTGCTTTATCATTTGTCCATACAATTTCTTGGTTGATTTCTATGGTTACTTTCCTCAAGAATAGTCAATGACCAGTGCAAACAATAATGGGGACATAATACACCCTTGCCATACTGCAGATGTCACTGAAAACCATTGGTTGATATGGTCACCATCTCTGACTGCACATGTGGCATTATCATATAGATCCTTGATTATTCTAATTATTGTTGCTGGGGATTCCATAGTATGCCTTAATTTTCCAAAGACTGTCTCTGTGTACACTGTCACAAGCCTTATGGAAATCTATAAAATTTATCACAAGAGGTGCTTACCACTCCTCTCTTTGTTCTATAATATATCTGAGAACAATAATATGGTCTGAACATGAGCTCACTGGTCTAAAACCTAATTGTTCTTCTCTAAGAAGGACTAACAGTAATGTGATTCATTTCCAGTGACTGCAGGTGGTAAGGTCACCCTTCTTTGGCAATTTTACTATAAGGCCTCTCTTCCACTAGGTTGGGTTCTTTTCTTCATTCCACATTCTACCCAAAGAGACAGGGGGGCTGTTTCATCACTTGCTTTGAGCAGCTCTGCAGTAATGTTATCCTCTCTAGCTGCTTCCCCATTTTTGAGCTTACTGATGGCTTTTCTAACTTCTTCCATTGTAATATCTCCCAAATCCGCATCAAGGTCTAGAGTGGTAGGTCTTCATCACATATTTCTAATAGTTTGCTTGGGCTTAGTCTATTTAAAATAGCCAGAAAATGTTCTGCCCATCTTTTCCTTTGCTATTCTTCTGTACTAAGAGTCTTTCCATTTGCATCCTTAACAGGGCCTCTAGTACAGCTAAAGTTTCCCGTGAGCTGTTTGATTGTCTTGTACAAGGTTATAAGATCACTTCTTTGGCTAGCATCTTCAGCCTCTGGACATTTTCTATCAATATAGACTCTCTTATATTTTCTAGCACTCCTTTTTGGGGGGGGGGGTGTTATATATTAAGGGTGGTACACTATCTTAACCCTCAGAACAAAAGGAGAAAGTTATCCATCTTTTTGGACAGGTAATTTTGCTGCTGGCCTCCAAAACTCTGTAATGTTGACATACTACTGAACCCATTTTAAACATTTACTTCTCTTTTTAATTCCTCCCCCCCCACCCCAGTATTACTGTTTTTATGGCACACAAGAATTTTAGGTTGGTATACATCTCAGAATATTTGTAGCAAAGAAATAATATAGGTAGAAAGCAAATATAATGAAACCATTTCCCCAGTGATAGCTATAAATACAACTGTATGATATCATCGTGACACTTAACTGTTTAGACAGAAAATAACTTAGGGCCAAATTCTTTCCATGGATGCGTGTATGAGACTCTCAGCGAGGTCACACATCTGAGGGCAAAACTGTTTCTAACAATAAATAATAAGTCACTGCAGCATAAAATTAAAAGATCCAGATAAATTCTTTAAATATCTGGCAGGTTCACAGAGCTATGTGCATAGCTGTCTCCTTAAGCAAACTATATCCTCACATTTCAAATCTGATTCATGTTGGTGACCCGTCACCTCGAACTCTACAATCCAAAAAACGTATAGCATCATCCTGACCTTTGAACAGAAATTTAAGAAATTTAATCTTTTGGTGAATCACCCCGAATTTAACTGTATATAATCCATCATAATTTCATACTGAATATGGCAAATGTATGGAGAATGTGAAGCCCCAAAACAGAAATATTTCTTTAAAAGTTTTGTGTTAATTCTTTCAGCTTGCAAGATGTTTAAGTCCCTCCACCCTGCCCCTCACTGCAAAGAAAAAAAACCTGAGTGAAGAACAATAGGGTATTTTTAAAAGATTATGATCCCGAATTTGAGAAAAACTCTTTCACTGGGAAGACTGAAGGATGCCACTACAGAGAGACATGGAAAATCCTTTTGATAGCAATGTCTAGTTTCAGATCTAATTTCACATTAAGTGATTTAAATATCCTTGAACATTAACTTTTGGAGGCCTGCTCTCACTACCAGCTGGCAAATGAAGGATTCCTAAATTACAATTTCATGAGACTTTCAGTATTCTCAGATCTCTATTCTGGGTGTTTGTTATCTTGAAGCAAGGTACAAGGACAGCCAACTCCATTTTAATTTTAGGTTCTGGCACATGTTGCACATACAAGTCAAATTTTGCCTGAAAAATGACTGATAAATAATAATCTGTTTTAGGTGAAAATAAAATAGATTTTTATTTAATAACTGTACCTTGCATCCATTCAGCAATATGTTCATGTAGACAGAAGAGTCAATCTATCACAAGAGGTGCTTACCACTCCTCACTTTGTTCTATAATATGTCTGTGAACAATAATATGGTCTGCACATGAGCTCAGTGGTCTAAAACCTACTTGTTCTTCTCTAAGTAGAAGGACTGTTTGTTTGATACGTTCAAGGATGATGTTGCACAAAATTATGGGAATTGGCATATCCAGGTCTTGCTCAGTTGTACCTGCTCTGGTTGGAGGCTAGAAAGCCATCAAAAGAAGAGAATGTGATGTGGAGGGGCAAGTGCAATATAGGATTCACGTCTTGCTAAAGTCTAATCTTTATCTGCCACTGGCTTGCTGTTTCTAGTAACAGGCAGGTCATCTCACCTTTCTGCCAGCTTCCCCATCTATAAAATGGGAATAATACTTTGACACTAAGCACCCCTGTATTCACACCTTACACACTATTTTAATAACCTTTGTACAAACTATGCCTTATGAATAGGGCCCTACCAAATTCATGGTCGTGAAAAACGCATCGCAAACTGTGAAATCTGGTCTTTTGTGTACTTTTACCCTATAGTAAAATCCAGTGCAGTTATACATACCGTTACAGGTACGATTACTATCTTGTTTCAATATAAAAAAAAAGAAAGGTCATAAACTTGTCAGGATTTATTGACTGATACTTTAAGGCAGCAAACACCACTTAGGATTCAACTCACTGATTGGTAGATATGGGCATCTGGGGCAGTTTTGTAGCATAGTGGTCTCAATTGGTAGCCTACCATGAGACAAGTGAAATTATTGTAAAATGAGTGTCCAAAGTAAATAAAAAAACCCTACTATCATTACTGCAGCAAATCACGTGAAAGAATTTGGAAGCCAAATTTTCTATATGTCAATGGTGACAAATTGTTTTGTAGGATCACACAGGGCAGCCAACAGCTCAGCGCCACTTAGACTTGGAAAGTCATCGAAGCAGGAAGGGCTGCAGATAGCACATTTGTGACATTGGCAGACCAGCCAACCAGAATGTGACCCACAACAGCTTAACAAGAGGTTTTGCACCTGTAATCAAGACAATCCACTTATGTATGGGTATCAAAGAAACATTAATTAGGCTAGTAATCCACAACTCATTCACTTTGTATTGATGAGAATCAAAGGGTAAGTGTACACTACCGGCCGGATCGGCGGGTAGCAATCGATATATCAGGGGTCGATTTATCACATCTAGTCTAGATGCGATAAATCGACCCCCGAGCATGCTCCCATCAACTTGAACTCCAGCTCCACGAGAGGCGCAAGCGGAGTCAACGGGGGAGCGGTGGCAGTCAACTCATCACCATGAAGTCACCGCGGTAAGTCGATCTAGGTACATCGACTTCAGCTACGCTATTCTCGTAGCTGTAGTTGCGTACCTTACATCGACTCCCCCCATGTAGTGTAGACCAGGGCAAAGAACAGTTGCTACATGTATTGGTCTGTGTTTACCTGTATCTTGTTAGAATTTTACCAATCTAACCCAATTAGCTTTTAGATGCTAATTCCCTTTTGTGTCTTAATTGCCTTATATTATATATGTATCTATGTCCAGTTAACCTTAAAATCAAAGATGTGAGATACTGCAGGAAACTAATATCAACTACATGGCCTTCAGCTTAACTATCTCTGTTATAATGGAGGACCGGTTAATTACCTTATGTAAATAAATGTAACTAGTTTACCTGTATATGCATAGGAAATAGAAGATTAACTTCAAAGAAATGGTCCATAAACTATCTACATGGCCTATTCTTCCTCTGGGGAAAGCCCTGCTGTGACTATTTCTGTGAGGCGGCTTGTCAGCTTGCTAGAAGAGCTATAGAAGACAAACCTCAGGCCTGATCCTTTCATGTCAAGCCTGCTTAAACTTTAACAGGAAAGGTCTAAACTATACAACCAAGGGTTCCAGGTAGATACCTGGATTACCCTGGAATTCTCATGGGAAAACTAACAGACTCTACACATGAACTATCTATTGGACTATAACCCTTTGAATTGATTCCAGAAAAACTTTTACAAATCAGCAGCCTCACTATCTTTTCTAGGAAACTGACCTAAGGACTTTACATACATTTGTATGTCCATTGATCTCTTAACCATTTATAACTCTCTTCTTTCTTTTTCCTTTTATTAATAAATCTTAGATTTACAGTAGAACCTCAGAGTTATGAAACGACCAGTCAACCACACACCTCATCTGGAACTGGAATTACGCAATTAAGGAGCAGCAGAGACCAAAACATAAAAAAAGCAAATACAGTACAGTACTGTGCTAAACAAACTCCTAAAAAAATAAAGGGAAAGCAGCATTTTTCTTCTGTACAGTAAAGTTTCAAAGCTGTATTAAGTCAATGTTCAGTTGTAAATTTTTGAAAGAAACATAACATTTCGTTCAGATTTACAAACATTTTAGAGTTATGAATAACCTCCATTCCCAAGGTGTTTGTAACTCTGAGGTTCTACTGTAGTTAAGGATTGGCTGACTGTGATATTTGGGTAAGATCTGAGATTCATACTGACCTGGGCACAAGCGTCTGGTCCTTTGGGACTGGTGAACCTTCTATATGGTGAATCAGGTTTTCGGTAAATCGCTCACTGTATTAGATTTAGTTGTCTAATACAGTGACTCTTGCCCATATGCTCAGGGTTTAGCTGATTGCCATATTTGGGGTCAAGAAGGAATTTTCCTCCAGGGCAGATTGGAAGAGGCCCTGGAGGTTTTTCGCCTTTCTCTGCAGCATGGGGCATGGGTCACTTGCTGGAGGATTCTCTGCTCCTTGAAGTCTTTAAATCACGATTTGAGGACTTCAATAGCTCAGACATAGGTGAGATGTTTTTCGCAGGAGTGGGTGGGTGAGATTCTGTGGCCTGCCTTGTGCAGGAGGTCAGACTAGATTGCATTTCCCTATTTTGTTTATGAGAAGGTCATGCGAGACAGTATCAAAAGCCTTACTAAAGTCAAGATATACCACGTCTACCTATCCACAAGGTTTGACATAGTTTGTTTTTGACAAATCCATGCTGATTGTTACTTATCACCTTATTATCTTATAGATGTTTGCAAACTGATTGCTTAATTATTTGCTCCATTATACAGAAGTTAAGATGACTGGTCTGTAATTCCCTGGGTTGTCCTTATTTCTCTTTTTATAGATTGGCACTATATTTGCCCTTTTCCAGTCTTCCGGAATCTCTCCTGTGTTCCATGACTTCTCAAAGATAATCGCTAATGACTCAGATATCTCCTCAGTCAGCTCCTTGAGTATTCTGGGATGCATTTCATCAGGCCATGGTGCCTTGAAGACATCTAATTTGTCCAAGTAATTTTTAACTTGTTCTTTCCCTATTTTAGCCTCTTCTGATCCTACCTCATTTTCACAGGCATTCACTACGTTAGACATCCAATCACCACCAACCTCCTTGGTGAAAACCAAAACAAAAGTAATTATGCACCTCTGCCATTTCCACATTTTCTATTATTATTTCCCCCCCTCATTGAGTAACAGGTCTACCCTGTCCTTGGTCTTCCTCTTGTTTCTAATGTATTTGTAGAATGTTTTCTTTTTACCCTTTATGTCTTGAGCTGGTTTGATCTCGTTTTGTGCCTTGGCCTTTCTAATTTTGTCCCTACATACTTGAGTTAGTTGTTTATATTCATCCTTTGTAATTTGACATAGTTTCTACTTTTTGTAGGTCTCTTTGGTAAAGTTGATAAACTGGTCAGCTACATTAAAAAGATCTTTAAATACCGCCCTAGCCACAATCTTCAATCCAGGCAGTACATTGCAAACATAACTGAAATCGGGGAACAAAACATTGCACTTCCCCCAAAGCTAGTAATTACTTGTTGGAATTCCTGGTTTCAGGCTGTACAATACCATGCAGCTCACCTGAAGAACTACTCAGAGTTCCTCTCAGAAGAACTGACACTGACACCGAAGATGCAGGTTTTAAAAGAACTTTCAATCCTTCTAAACGATGCTCAGCTGAATGAGGAAGTTCAGTTTGTTGCCAAGAATGCCACAGGACTAGTGGACTTAATCACTTGGTTCAAATCTCAACATGTCACAATCCACCAAGCTTACAACAAAGAAATGGATATACTATTCTGGGCTGAAGTGCAGTTAAGCAAAAAATCACTGACATTGCTGAGTTAAATGTAGTGCTCAGCAGATGTTTTCTTTCATGGCAAAGAAGCTCAGACAATATTACTGCTATGGGGAAGAGTCAAGTGATGTAGAAAAAATGTCTCAAAAGTTTCAACAACCTGCAGTAGGGATCCTAAAAGCTGTGCATATTTTTGATCCTGCACAAATGCACCTGTTGATGGTGGATTTAACCATAGGTGTAATTTGACTTCTATATTCAGGGGGGAGGGGGAGTGGAAGAGGGAGGCTTCAGTCAGGCCAATGGAGCCACGTGTGTCCGCGCAAAATTCCATGCCTGCCCGGGGCGCCATTTCAGATTTTTGTGGGCAGGGGAGGGAAGGGGAGACTTTAACCATGATTCCAGGGGATATTTAGGCAACTGAACACTCTATGGTTTGTTTTGCAGACAATAACTTAGAAATTATCTGACAGGAGCACTGTATCTAATTCCTATATCAAGAAAGAAAATTCAGTATTCAACAACTCAGCTGTAATACTAACAAGTTCTGACATCTTGTGGCAAGTTACTTAAGGGACACTGGTTAGGTTTAAAATTGTAATATATATTTTTACTCAGATATGCTTACTGAAGTCATAAGTGACCATCATGATAATCTAGTCTGATCTTCTGCACCTTGCAGGCCACAGAATCTCACCCATTCACTCCTGTAAAGACCCCTATGCTCTGTCTGAGTTACCGAAGTCCTCAAATCATGGTTTAAAGTCTGCAAGTTACAGCGAATTCATCATTTACATTAGTTTAAACCTGCAAGTGACCTGTGCCCCACGCTGCAGAGGAAGGCAAAACCCCCAGGGTCCCTGCCAATCTGACCTGAGGGAAAATTTCTTCCTGACCCCAAATGTGGTGATCAGTTAGACCCTGAGCAAGTGAACAAGACCCACCAGGAAGATACCTGGGAAAGAATTCTCTGTAGTAACTCAGAGATCGCCCCATCCAGTGTCCTGTCTCCTGCTGTTGGGGATTTTTTGCTACAGGCAAACAGCGATGGGCCACACACCATTGTAGGCAGTCCTATCATACCATCTCCTTGATGAACGTATCAAGTGGTGTTCTGAAGCCAGTTAGGTGTTTTGCCCCCACTGCTTCTCTTGGGAGGCTGCTCCAGAACTTCACTCCTCTGATGGTTAGACACCTTCGCCTAATTTCAAATCTAAACTTGTTGATGGCCAGTTTATAGCCATTTGTTCTGGGGTCCACATTGGTGCTTAACTTTAATATCTCCTCTCCCTCTCCTATTTATCCCTCTGATGTATTTATAGAGAGCAACCATATCTCCCCTCAGCCTTCTTTTGGTTAGGCTAAACAAGCCAAGCTCTGAGTCTCCTCTCATAAGGTAGGTTTTCCATTCCTCAGATCATCCTAGTTGCCCTTCTCTGTACCTGTTCCAGTTTGAATTCATCTTTCTTAAACATGGGAGACCAAAATTGCACACAGTACTGTAGATGAGGTTTCACCAGTGCCTTGTATAATGGTACTAACGCTTCCCTGTCTCTAATGCAAATACTTCACCTGATGCATTCCAGGACCATTTTAGCCTTTTTCATGTATGCATCACATTGAGGGCTCAATCATCCTGTGATCAACCGATACACCCAGGTCTTTCTCCTCCTCTGTCACTTCCAATTGATAAGTCCCCAGTTTACAGCAAAAATTCTTGTTGTTAGTCCCTAAATGCATGGACCTTGCACTTTGCACTATTAAACGTCATCCCATTTCTATTACTCCAGTTTACAAGGTAATCTAGATCTTCTTGTATGGTATTCCAGTTTTCCTCCGTGTTGGGAATATCTCCCAACTTTGTGTCATCTGCAAATTTTATTAGCAGACGTCCACTTTTGGTGCCAAGATCAGTAATAAAAATGTTAAATAAGATTGGTCCCAAGACCGATCCCCGAGGATCCCTGAGTAACTTTTTGTTTCTACCTCTTGAATACAACAATTGAAACAACTGTAGAAAAATCTACAATTACTTTAGATCATTTAGGCTACTTACTTTTTGCAGTTCACCAAGCTTGGAACAGATGATTTAACTTTAGGAAAAAGAAAAGGAGTACTTGTGGCACCTTAGAGACTAGCCAATTTATTTAGGAAACATTCTAACAGACCTATCTTATCTTAATCACCTGTTAATTACTCTGTTTATAAACAAAATTCTGACTCCCTGCCTCAGGGGCACAAGCTGGGAGTAGTCTCCTGTCTCCTCTCTTGCACATCAAGGCTGCCTGCCTGAGGCTTGCAGTTTAACCTCGCTTAAGGCAATTCCTGGCTTTGGGGAGAATTGTAGCCTGGAGATTCCTGCTTACAAAAATATCACGAAGGAAGTGGACTGTACTTTGTCTGTGCTGCAGTTTTGGAACTCAGCGGAAGCAGTATCTCCCATCTTGCAAGGATAGCTCGGCGCTGTCTGACAATTCCAACAAACTCATGGATGCAGAGAGAGCTATGCCTAAACACGGATAGGTGTTTTCAGTGCAGAGACAGGGAATGAAGAAAGACAGTTTCAGGATGTTCCATGCTCACATTCAAATAATGACACTTGAAACCAGCACTTTTTTTCCCCACCTGCTTTTGTTAACCTGATGGCTTTACTCGTTTATATTTTGCCATCTTAAAATACATATTCATGAATTGTTACAATACCATGCAATTTAAAATTTAAATATCTGAAACCGTGTAATTCAAGTTTTTAAAAATGTCATGACTGTGAAATTTACTAAAATGAGCTGTGAATTTGGTAGGGCCATGCTTATGAGGTATCATCTGAAAACAAATAACTTACTGATCATTAATATTCTTGCATCATGTATTTACGTGTCATGATGGGTATTAAGAGTTACAGAGATATGCTGGAATGATAACTAAAATGTGTTCAACCCAGGTGTGTCAGGGGGAGATGTTAAAGGGGTGGATCTAAACAAAGGCCCATCACAGTAACGAGTGGGGGAGAAGACAGCATGGAGTCTACACCCAGCACGAGAAGCTTGGTCTGGGTTTTACTTTTCAGAAGAATCCATTTCAAAGGTTTATTGGTCTATAAAAAGGGGGGGGGATGGGGGGCGGGGAAATTAACCTCAAGTGTTAAGCAGCGGCATCGACTGTATACTACATTACTAGATTATAAAAGTGTATGGAGTGAGGTCTTTCCTGAAAGCTAATGACATGCTGGTGATTAATATTGTGAAACGTATGTATTAAACACATGAGGAATGATGCATACTCATTGATATTAGGCTTTACAGTCTGCCCAGGCAAGAGAGAATGCCACAGCTATCTACCTGTCTCCTATGTAAATTAAGCATGGTGGAATCAGAAACAATGCAAGCCCCATTTACAAAGAAATCATGCAGGGGATGCAAAGCCCACAGGAACAGAAGAACAGAATAAGATCACCCTACCTCTTGAAACAAAGTCATTGAACTCTGGGAGATATAAGCAAGGACAAAAGCCCCCTTTGACATCCATTACTAGGCAGACACAAGAGGCCACAGGTTTTGCAAGATGAAAAAGATGGGTCCTCAACCCAGGACAGGGGGGTTGAAGTCCCTGGAACTGAATATGGTGAGAAACCTGCTTAGGTAAAGATCTTCACCTAAGATGACAAGGGAAGCCAGTGTCTTGTACTTTTGTGGAAGGTCCTGACTCAGGAAAGGCCAGCCATGGCTGGGAAGAACAACAACTGGTGAGAGAAACCATCTTGAACAAAGCCAATACCTTGCTAAATTAAGGTTTTGACTTTTAGATGCAAGTTTTCACTTTTATTTGTTTGTAAACCCTTTTAACTTTATTCCTTTTACTTGGCATCACTTAACCTAGGTCCTATTGTTAATACATTTGTTTTATTTTACTATAAACCAACTCAGTGCTGCGTTTAAAGGGAAGCATGTATTCACCCCAGTTAGGTTTACCTGTGATGTACTTTTGCATTTTTAGAACAACAAACAAACCTTATAATATCTCTGAGCTGTCCCAGAGAGGGCTGGACACTTCAGGGCACATAGTTTTGGGGAAATTTGGAACTGCAGTGTGTGTTCGGGTTACCCTGCTGGTTGTAACCAAGGCTGGCAGAAGCCAGAGTGGGGCAGTGGGGCTGCAGCCAGGCTGCTGGGGTCAGAGCAGTTGGCCCAGAGCAGCACACAGACACTCAGGATGTGGCCCGCATGCTGGTAGGCTGTCTGTGAGCAGCCAAGGTTGGGAGCTACAGCAGCAAAGCATTGTGAGGCACCCAGGGTTGCAGGAATTGAGACGACAACCCCTTAATGGTCTGGATTTGCACCCCTGAACTGTGACAATCTGTGACAAATACTTATCCACCTTTCTCAAAGGTATGTTGTAAGGTTTAACTAGTTAGTGCCTATAGAGTGTTTTGAACAAGTAGACCACTATACAAATGTGAGTTAATGATAATTAATCACTTATTGGGTCTTAGATCATTTGAATTCTCTCTCATTGTCAGCTTAGAACTTTCTGCAGCATTTCTAGAACATCAAAGGAAGGAGGAAGAAGAAAAAATTAGCTCACATTGCACAGAGTATGTCTAAAATGAGCTGGGTGTATGATTCCCAGCTTGAAGAGATATAGAGTGTAGCCAGAGCAGCAAAATGGTGCGAGCGTCCAGCTGCCCCTCCTACATGCATAGCATCTCAGATGGGACCATACTCAGGGCAGCTAACCCCTGCTGTTGCCTCTGCTATACTCTTTCTAGCTCGCAAGCTCAATCAGAGCTAGAGCTATTATGTCTCCTCGAGCTGGGAATTATATGCCCAGCTTGAGGTGTAGACGTACCTACAACCACAGCTAGAGCATTATTCCAGCCTAAAGTTGCCAATTCATGCGCATGCAATGTTCCATCTAAAAAATGATCTACAATGAACTTGTGGTAAAAGCATATTTATGATGGTCACATAACAGTTCTGGAGATCTGCGCTCCTTAATAAAGGAGGAACTCCCATTAGAATGAATATACAGGAGAGAGAGAAAAAGGGGAGAAGAGATTCCAGTTTGTTAAAGAAATTTAAAACCATATCATTCAGGGCATTGTATGTCCAATAGCGGCCTCTAGTGGTTTGTGCTAAAAACTGAATACAGAGTAAAAAAAATTCTGTGACTGCTCCTGGCAATAAATGCTAAACTTCATCCATAACAACTAATGAACTAGCAGCCAACAGGGAAAGCATAATATCCACATAACTGAGAACCAGTCATATTAAAAATCAAAGTTATAAAAGTAGTCTATTGGAGAAAATCAGTCTGAGTGAATAGTATGACAGCAGTGTGCATGCTATAATTTCCTGTTTTCATGCTACACTAGAATCCTGTACATGTAAGTATCAGTATATTTTAGAAATGTGCATTAAAAATATATGCCTTGCGGGGCCTTATCTTTGCTTTGTTTTTGGTAGCTACTCCCTTCCCTTACTAGTCATGGATGAAGCAGCACAGAAAAAATCTGAACCAGCCCTAACCTTGGCCTTCCTGTTTATCTAAAGGAAAAGGAACCTGTTTTAAGGTTCTCATTGGTTCAGATAAGAAGTTACATATACACTTTAAAACACTATTTCCTTCCTCCTTCTCCCTGCCCGCCCCTTCTCCCATTCCTAGATTCTATCCTGATTGCACCATTGATGAAAACTGTCATCTGCTCCATTTGCTGTTGTGCTTGCTATTGGTCTCCTGCATTATGATCTCATGCTGCATAAGTACTTTTCAGAGTCACACAAAGTATTCCAGGATCTCTTTGAATTAGGATGTGTACGGTTATAGTTCAGGCATTCAAAGCATAGGTGTGAGTAGCATACAAGAACAGAGGAATTTTCATCAATATTGCATTGTGTGTAGCATAGAAAAGGACGAGGCTGTAATTTGCCTCAGTGGGAAGCAGGAATAGGGAGGTCACACAGCTGTGATGACATGGGAAGAAAAGAAGAACAATGTGGCAGAACTGTTCTTGGGAAGGTGATCATGGGACGGCTATAGATAGGCTAGCTAAGTCTGGGATTGTGTTGTGGCAGGACAATTTAGAGGTCAGATATGGCAGAGGCAATGAAAAATTAAAGCAAAACTTTGTAGGGACGTATTCAGATCTTTCAGACTCTTTTGAAATTTGTCCATCAGTACTCCATCCCTGGACACACCTAAGGTTCGTTCATTTGTCTCCACCTTTTTTGCCTTTTGAACCCCATCTAATTATTGTACCAGCCACAATAGCAGCAACAGCTTATTGTATTTGCCACCCCAGCGATAACATACAACTAGGACAGGTTATTATCAATATTTTGCAGATCAGAAGGCAAGGACACCTGAGAAGGAGGATGGCTATTCTTAATCCCTGTAGAGAGATCAAATTCTTTATTAAGCTGGGCAATAGGCTCCTCCGGACTGCTCCACAACACAAATTGGTATTGATTGATTTTGACAACATCACTGTGTGATGCACTTCCACCCAACCACCTGGCTTAATTAGCCAAAGGAGTAACATTGTTCTAGATTGAGAAAAAGTTTCTCATTGATTAAATATTATCCAACTGAATAAAGCAATGTATTCATATTGATGGCAACAACATTTAAGGGATACATTTTCAAAATAGCTAGGCAGCATTTTAGGCATATGGTTTCCATGGATTGTACTAGGTGTCACATGGTTAATATTCTTGCAAGCTGCTTTGAAACTTTATTCCTAAATGCCTGTAACTACTTAACATGGCATTTATTTTAGGTTTGATGAGTAGTTTTACATTCTTTTTAAATGATGTAAGTACCTGGCATTGAAAGATTTTTGTCTTAGGGATGAGTTTGAACAAGAACGTTAATCCATGTCATCCTCTCCCCGTGCCCTCATACCTGAACCTTATTCCACACCACATACTGCCTTCCCTTATCTCAAATCTAACTGATAAATCCCTTATATCATTCATCAGCAACACACAACAGTGCACAGCCTCTGCCTATACCTCTGACCTGACCTTCTCTTTTGCTTGTTCCCCTCGCTCCCTCTGCTACACCAATAGTATCAGCATCCTGTACGTCTTTCTTTCACTGGTCTCTGACATCTTCCATGTTGCTCTTTATTCTGGAACACCCTTTATCAACTTGTTCGCCAAACCACTTTCAAATCCCTCCTAAATACTCACTTTGTTATTATTGATTAGTTATAATACAGTAGCACTAGATGCTTTCCCATCATATATGTAGGGATGGTTTCCATTCTCAAAAGCTTACAGTGGTGCCATGAAGTGGAGGATATAAAGCTAACATTACAAATAAAGAACTAACATGACCAGGCATTCCCCTCACCATTCTGCTTGTATTGTGCATATTGATTTTCTTCCCACACTATCTAGTTCTGTCCTTTTAGACAGCTTGCAAACTTGCAAGCTTGCAAACATGTACATGAGTGAATAGTTTAATTGTTTTCAATAGGATTTCTTACATGCCTAAATTTAAGCAGGTGTTTGCACAAACAAATAATAGCTATTAAAAGAGTTCATGCTTAACAGACCTTACATCTTTTAAAAAATTACATACTTAAACTGTGGCTGTTTTTTTGGTGGACTGAATCCTTTAAAAGAAAGGAATTAAAAACGTTTCCATGTTGTACACGAAAAATTGATAAATTCTTCAGACCATAAATTAACTTGTCTTTATTAGAACTATTCCAAGAACTGCAGTGTTTTTGAAGAGTAGAAACAGACTTGTCTTACGTACAGATGGTTGAAGCAGGACATACTATCCTTGAGGGGCTATTTTCTGGAGAACTAAAAATATATAGGTCACTATAGCCAAAAGTGCTCCATGTTGGTTAAGCTTATGTAAACAGGAGCTGCAAAGAGCTGAAGCAACACTTTGTTTAGAGTGGTTAACTCACAGACTTCATTTTTATAATTATTCAAATATGTCAAACTTGAAAAGTTTACCACATTTTTGTTAGTCACGATCAGTCTGAAATTTAATCAATTTTAAAAAAATTACAAGTTGTTTCAAGTACTACAAATGTCCTGTAGTCTCCCTGCCATTTTTGTGCTTTTAGAATTACATTATCTTTTTTAAAAAAAAAAAAATCTTTCCTTCTGTGTTTAGTCCATTGGTTCGATGACGACGTTTTCATGCTCTTTTTGTGGATTCTGGAGTGACTCTGAAGTCCAAAGCATGACTTGCGAATAGATCAGACAGACAAAGTCATTGGTGAGCGTCTTGGTAGCTATAGCAGTAGTATGATGCTTTTCCCTTGCAGCTAACATTATATCTGTCCTCTTCAAAGGCTTGGAAAGCTCTGAGTGTTGTGTGTTGCCATGCTGATCTATTTAATACAGCCGTCTTGAGATAATCTGGTTCTACTGCACCAAAGTGTATGCTGTTCTTGATGCTGTCCTTATAGCGCTTTCTGGGGTGGCCTTGATTCCGATGTCCTTGTGCCATTTCTCCATGGAAAATTTTTCTGGGGAGTCGATATTCAGGCATCCTAATGATGTGTCCAACCCAGCGTAGCTGGCCTTTTATCACCATGGCCTTGATGCTTGTGGCATTTGACTTTTGGAGAACCTCCAGGTTGGTAATTTTGATCCCCATAATGGAGCTCAAAGACTGCATATGGAAGGCCTCTGTTTGATATGCCATTTGTATGGTGTCCATGTTGCACAGCCGTAGAGGAGAGATGTGAGTACAAAAGCATTGTAAAGTTTTATTTTTGTTGAGAGGGTTATGTTGTGGAATTTCAGCTTTCCTAATCACGGAGAAATTTTCTGTATCGTGTTCGTGATCTCTGTCAAGAGATCTGTCACTGGAGATGTTGCTGCTGAGATAGGTAAAACTGTCAACTTGCTTTACTTGGCTTTCACTAATGGATATGCTAGGGGATATCGCACAGAGCGATGAAGATGATTGATGCAATACCAGAGTTTTTTCCAGGCTGATTGTGAGGCCAAACAATTTTGATGCTTGAGCGAAGTGATCTATGATGCACAGGAGATCTCCCTGTGTGTGCGCTAGGTGGGCACAATCATCCGCAAAGAGTGCTGCTTTTATTAGTAGTTCTGTTACTTTTGTTTTTGCTTTAAGCCTTGTAAGATTGAAGACTGAGCTGTCGTGTCTGCATCTGACGTATATGCCTCTGTTAAGCCCATCTGTAGCACGGTTGAGAACTTGGGCGAAGAAGAGGTTGAACAGTACAGGGGCTGGGACACAGCCTTGTTTGACTCCATTTGAAATGGGAAAGGAGTCAGTGAGATCTCCATTAAAAAGTACCTGACCTTGCATCCCCTCAGGAAATAAATGAATGATCTTTACCAGTTTTGGGCAACCATGTTTGCTGAGGATCATCCTTAATCCTTCTCTAATGACGATATCAAATGCTTTTGTCAGATCAATGAAAACTGAAGATTCAATTTTGGTCAATATATTTTTCTTGTATTTGCCTGATACTGAAAACCATGTCTATGGTGCTACTTCCAGGTCTGAGTCCGCACTGAGTCTCAGGCAGATTAGCTTCTGAGACAGATGAAATCAGTTGGTTCAGGAGGACATGAGCAAAGATTTTTCCAGCGACAGATAGGAAAGCTATCCAGACAGATAGGAGAGATATGTCCCTTGTAGATATGTAAAAAGTACACAAAGAAAGAGATTACTGACTAATACATGGAAACAGTGAAATTGATTGTGCACAAACTACTGTCAAAATGTAAAGAGCAAGCCAACCGAAAATATATCTATAGATGTTTCTTTTCTCATCTTTCAATTACAATGATCTTAGGTGTTAGTTTAACAATAATAGGCACACAATTGTCAGGTGTAAGGGTGATCCTTTAAGTTGACACACCATGTCACAGTTCCAGAGCTAGCTGCACTTCTGTCCCAAGATGTCAGGTCTGGTGCCTTTACCGATCCTGGGGTGGAATGTAGAAATTCTCCCACTGTTAGACTGGGCCTCGGGCTACTGTACTCTGCATATAAACCACTCCTAAGCTGCAGATTCAGCTTGAGTTCCAGCACCAACACTTCTGTTCTTCAGAAGTCCGTGACCAGCAGTATACAGTGATCAGACAGCCTTCTTACCACCAAAGTTTATTTTATCAGTTGTAATAAACATTAGAGAAAGGATTTTTAAAAACAGTCTACACACGTCTATCCTACCGAAAGTTTTACCATCCCTGAATGGTAACTTAGGCAGACCTAACTTCTTCAATCCACCCCAGAGGGTCCTGTCTCAGTCTGGTTCCCACAAACAGCTGCTGTCCCTTTCCAACACTGCTACAGTTTTGTTCTTCAGTGTTCCCAGGCTTTGACCCTTCTGATCAAAACAGGAGTCTGAGCCGAGTCCTTAGTGCCAATGGTTCTGGCATTGTCCCTTAACAACAATCAGTATTTGCAAGGTGGGGCTATCTAGAGTCATTCTTTTCCTTCCTGCTTGTTTACCCAGACAAACTCTTATGTCAAATCAATACAGTGTTGGGATTCCCCCGAGACCTCTTCCACTCAGTTCCCAAAGAACACAATTCAACTCGTCTCATCACTTAGGTTCCTTTATTTGGCATACAGCAAAGCTACATTGAGTTGATCAGACTCAAGCGTAGAGAGTGGGTATAGGATGTACCAAAAGTTACAAACCAAACTTCTTCCTTTATATACATTTATTAGTTATATTGCATTTACAATACATTGCATTACTCATTTTGGGATTGGCTTGGTTATTCTGTACGAACCAATCCCTGTACAGGATGCTCTGCCCACACACTGCCCGTGTACGACTTACTCTTAACCTCATCTTTATGTTCCCAACTTATCTTGTCCATTGCAAATGGTTCCCTGGGTGTTCCCACTTATCTTAGCTATTACAGACATTCTGTCTCCAGCCTGCAGACCCATTTTCCTTCTTAATTCTGTCTCCCAAGAAATGAGGCCTCACTCATGCCAAGCCAGGCCTGCACGCCACTGCTTTTGTTTTTCTTTTCTACATTAGCATGTGTTTATTTGCATTATATTTCTGTCTTTTTGTGTATTTTTTTAAGTTCATTATACAGCAACACATTTCCAAGACCGTAGTAGTTGTAATTATTTGAACCACCATTAATACTATGCTTAAAGTATGAACTGGGGGTGCAAGCTCACCCTCTATGGTACAATCTACCAAGGTATAATTCTACAGTATAAGATGGCTCTGCCTTTAAAGCATCCTTCTCTAATTTTAACTTTGCTTTTATTTTAATTACATCATTAAAAAAAACTTGTACAAAATATAAAGTACTTATTGCCACAGGAAATTTAGGTTAACAGAACATAGGCCAATCAAAATAACACTCCCTCGATCCATGCCAGGAGTGGTCCTCTTCAGCTACCACCCCATACTTATCACCACCAGAGACTATTTTTATTTTACCAGTGTCCCAGCATCGCAACAGAACTGTGCAATTTAGAGACTGTTCCCCCCACAGTGAACCCACATGCTGGCAACTCTGCCTCTAAGATGTTACACCTGCACATGTAAGTGTGTTCCCCAAGTAGAAACAGCAGTACACATTTGGGGTTTTCCAGACCTTGCCTTGTTTTGCCACAGTATTTGAGGAAAAAAAAAAAAAGGAAAGAACTTCTATGCCGTATGGGTTGTAGTGCTTTGCAGCACTTTCTCAGGTAACACTTTGACCAAGGTGGTTGCGGTGATTGTTGTGGGTTTTGTGCCCCCTCCCCCAGACTTCATGATATTTGACCCGTGTTAATTTTCTTACCCTACACCAACTGGTATTATTCTCCTGTACCGAATTATTACCTCTTCTGTGGAGAGGAGAGAACAAACATCCCAATAAGTAGGCCAGCACACAGAATTCATGAATTAGAGAGCAGCTCCAAAGCTGTCGCGCCTCTTAAATGCTACTGTAAATATGACTGATAGTCTTCAAAAGTATATCCATAAAAACAATGATACTATAAACTTCTTTAGCAATATTTTTCCTGCCCCCAAATGGAGTACACCTTGGATATTAAAGGGCTCTAATTCAGCTGGAAAGTTATGTGATTTTCTGGGACTAACCTGTTTAGGATTAAGATTGGCATACCATGAAAAGAAATGTGCAGAGGGGGAAAAAAAACCTCGTTAACCCTGTCAGAGGGAGCAGTGAAGCTTCTTAGTGTAAGCGGGGGAATGGTCCCACTATTTTGGGGAACTTTTCTGGCTTATATATGACCCTGGTGAAATGGGCTAGTAAAAGGATCAGAGTCCTCGCTCCCACTTCCTTTACCCAGAGGCCTGCCTGACCTCAAGGGCTCCCCTTCCACTCTCCTGTGTGGCAGAGTCCTGGTAACCCCAACAAGGCTGGGCCCAGGATTCCTGGGGGGCTTGACCCCCAACCTTGTTGTGGTCACTTAGGACAGGGGCTAGGGCAGGGGTGGCTGACCTGAGCCTGAGAAGGAGCCAGAATTTAGCAATGTACATTGCCAAAGAGCCACAGTAATACATCAGCAGCCCCTGAATCAGCTCTCCCTGCCCCCCCGCTCCCAGCGCCTCCTGCCCACTGGCAGCCCCGCCAATCAGCACCTCCCCCTCCCTCCCTGCACCTCCCAATCAGCTGTTTCCTGGTGTGCAGGAAGCTCTGGGGGTGGGGGTGAGGAGCAGGAGGAGCGAAGGCACAGCAGGTTCAGAGGAGGGGACGGGAAGGGGTGGGGTGGGGGCAGGGCCTGTGGCAGAGCCAGGGGTTGAGCAGTGAGCACCCCCCGGTACACTGGAAAGTTGGCGCCTGTAGCTCCAGCCCTGGAGTCGGTGCCTATCCAAGGAGCCGCATATTAACTTCTGAAGAGCCGCATGTGGCTCCGGAGCCAGAGGTTGGCCACCCCTGGGCTAGGGTGTCCCACTCCAGGGTGCTCTCTCTGCACTGGACACTGCTGTAACCCACTGATCATTGCATGTACTTCAGGTAAATACATTTTAACACCAACCAATTAAAAAAAATAAGGAAAAATGGGAAAGGTTAAAGGAAAACACGTAACCCCGCTCTGTGGCACAGGGACATCACGACCAGTTCACAGTCTGTTCCTCACATGTCCCAGGCCTCCTTCTCAGGCCCTGGCTGTGCTGCAGGGATGCTGCAGGTCAGACACTTGCTCTGGTGGTGGCCACACGCTCTCAGGCTCTAAGTGGCAGGACCCTTCTTCCCAGCATCAGCTGCCCCCACCCCTCCACTCACTGGGGTTATGATCCCCCTTCAAGTCTGGCCTGCAATGCCTCTTGGACAGGGGCGTCTCCCTGCGCTGGGTCTGCTGCCCAGGGTCCTCCCTCGCTCTTCCCAGCTGCTCACTGCACCTGGTTCTGGACTCCTCCAGCCCCAGCTCCACTCTGCCTCAGCACTGCTGCTGCTCTGCCTCCAGCACAACTCCTTGGGCTGCTTTTCTGGCCTCTCTGGCTCTGGTTGCTACAGCTCTCCTCCCAGCACAGGTCTGCTCTGTGAGTTGCTTCTGTGACTCTGCTCCCAGAACTGACCCTGGGCTTCTCTGGCTTTTGTTGCTGTGGCCCTTCTCCCAGCGTGGAGTTGCTTCCTGGGCTGCTTTTTGCGTTCTCTCTGGCCACCGTGGCTCGGCTCCCCAGCTCAGCTTGGGCTTCTGCTCTCTCCTTAGCTTGGCCCCACTCTGTTCCAGGCAATTCCAGCTCACACGGAGGAGTAGACCCCCCCGGCCTCCTGACCCCCTCATTAGCCTGCCCGCCCTGACAATCACGCTGACCTGGAGCATTGGTCTCTCCCCATTGCTCCTGGGTACTGTCAGTCTCAGGCTCCTGATTTCCCATTGACCCTTCCCCTTGCTACTGGGAGCTAGCCAACCAAAACAACCCCACTGAGTTTTAGTAACGGACCAACAGTCCCCTTACACTAGTAATGAGTAGTCCTATTCTGCTTCTCTTCATCTTCTGCTGGAGTTGCTCAGATTGTAGCATTTATTATAGTTCCAAAGCTGTGAGGAACTCCCTTTGCTTGTTTCTCTTATGTTTCTGGATTTTAAGAAATGCCTGCATTTATGGGGTTAGGCTCAGCATGGGGCTGCTTCATTGGTGCACCACACCCCTTACAAAGTCTGATTTACAATACAGAATGTTTACTAAAGGCAAGGAGTTGGCTTTGACATCCAGCTGTCTTTACATAGTAAAGAGTGTATCAAAACAATAAAGCTGTAAGCACAGGATCTTCCAGCTGAACATACAGGATATGTTAGGGAATTCCTTGAGATTACTCCTAGGTGCGGCAAAATAAACAATCATAACAGCAACTACTCAGGGATCAAGTACTGTTCCTACTGAAATGTACAGCCAGGAGTTTTAGGGAGAATTTCTATACCTATCTTTCCTTAAAAAGCCTAGAAACCAAAGGGAATTAAAAACAAATGTCTTATTGTGAATCTTTTACACAAACAAAAAAGTTTCTGTTTATGGAGACACTAACTAATACTTTGGTTCAAAATGTGACAATTTTTAAAAAAAGTCATAAGCAAGTAATAGCAACCAGATTCTAAATCCCTATTTTACGTTCAGATTTTAAATTCCTAGTTTTGTAATTCAAAAAAATCCACAAATCTTGGAATGTGACTTGTGTGGCACCCACATCAAACAAATGAAACAAAAAACCTGAGAAATATTTACATCTATCCAATAATAAGTGTTGCCAGTCCAAAAGACAAAGTTACGTTAAAGTTTCATTAGAAACAGAGGAGGAAAAATAGCCAGTCACCATGTGTCAAATGGAAAAGGACAAGAATAAGAAGGGAAATAAACAAACATTTGTTAAATTCTTGAGTGATTCAAACAAGAGAAACAATGGTGGTTGACCGAGTTCCTGTACCATGTCTGATATTTTTAATAATTAACTTTCATCATTTTACAATGCTCACTTTGCCCTTTGTTTTCAATGAGTGAAAAAATTTACCTGTGGGCAATGGGCCTTTATAAAAGCCATTTACTGCTTAAATCCCTCTTAAACCCTGAGGATATAAAAGTGGGATTTAATCAATACATAGGTTTTGTCTGCACAGAAGTGAATTTCACCCACTCAAACCAAGCTCAAAACAATTCCAAACCTAGTTAAACTGAGACATTCTCTAAGTCAGTGGTTCTCAACATTGGGGGTACACAGAGGTCTTCCAGGGGGACATCAACTCATCTAGATATTTGCCTAGTTTTATAACAGGCTACATAAAAAGTACTAGTGAAGTCAGTACAAACTAAAATTTCATATGTATAATGACTTATTTATACTGCTCTATACACTGAAATGTAAGTACAATGTTAACATTGCAATTGATTTATTTTATAATTATATGGTAAAAATGAGAAAGTCAGCAATTTTTTCAGTAATAGTGTGGCTGCGACACCTTCTGTATTTTTTTATGTCTTATTTTGTAAGCAAGTAGTTTTTAAGTGAGGTGAAACTTGGGGGTACGCAAGACAAATCAGACTCCTGAAAGGGGTATAGTCATCTGGAAAGGTTGAGAGCCACTGCTCTAAATAATGTTTGTCAAAATGTCATCACATCTGAACAACTGGCACATGGATGGTACAAAAAACTTTTGAATTCTATTCAGCTTTATGATTGAATGCAATCATTTGAAACATAAATTTCAAATTTGGTTATTTTCTCTTTCATAGGGAACATATGATATTTCCAACAGCTCAGCAGCTGTGCCATGTGAAAGGAATAGGATACAAAGCACAATAGATTTAACTGGAAGCCCTGGGACACTCTAGCCAATGACTCTGGGAAAGGGATTGTGAGTGTAACAGAACGATGCTGGTTCTGAATCTTTACCTTGGGTTGTAAACTGATGGAGAGGAGTGAGTGCAGCCAAAATATAGCAGAAGGAAGTGGACACTGAAGCTGCAAAATTGTTGCATATTGCATCAACTTGAGCTGTTAATCTGTGCGCTTTTTGGTGCCATTGACTCACCATACAGCAATGTACATCTGTGGTGCTATATAAAAAGATAATAAATAATAAAGCAGGGTTTCCCTGAAGTTTGGGAGAACTGAAGTAACAGAACCTCAGAACCTATGAAATGCAAAAGATCCAGTGCAGTGTTGTTCCCTAATATCTGGTTTAAAAATGTCACAGATAATGGAGGTTCCTGGAACTCAAGAGAGCTTCCTGAAATAAAGAGTGGAGTTCTAGAGTTAAAGCAATTGGGACCCAGGGACAATGACATTCTCCCAAATTGGAGACCAAAAGGGATGGTCTACAAGAGGGGCAAGAGCAGAACATACCAAGTTAACATAAAAGTTTATGCAAGTGAGGTAGAAATGAAGAACAAGTTGTTACTTAACTAGCTTTTGAAATAAGTTTGGTAGTTGGATTTTTTTTTAAAAAACAGCTATCATTTCCATGCATAGGTAAATTAAGATATATTTATTTACACATTAGGTGCTCAGAAACTATGGGGATAAGGTCCACGTAAGTAGATACATAGCTAGATTTTAACCATTTTTTCTTCAAGTGCTTGCTCATGTTCATTCCCCATTAGGTGACTCACAAGCAGTACCTCAGTAGGTGGGCTTAAGTTCATGGACATGCTGACTGCCAAAGAAACTGAAGTCATCTCAGGCCTGTTGGGTGATGGCGAAGTGGGATAAAAAGGTATGCACCGATGACCAGGTCGCAGCTCTGCAGGGGTCCTGCGTTCGGACCTGCACAAGGAACGCTGCTTACGAAGCCTGGGCTCTTGTGGAATGCAGAGGTTAAGATGGGTGGAAGCGGGACATTCGCCTGCTCGCAGCGAGCTCAAATACAGGCAGTTATCCAGGACAAGATATTTTGGGTTGACACAGGTAGCCCTCTCATTCTTTCTGCTATTGCTATGAAGAATTGTGTGGATTTGTGGCAGCATTTAATTCTCTCAATATAAGAGGCAAGGGCCTGTCTAACGAGTGAAGCCATTGTTCTTTGACGTTTTTCTGAGGTTTTGGGAGGACGACTGATAATAAAATGACCTGGTTGTTATGGAATTGTGACACCACCTTTGGCAGTTGGACTGAATCCTGGAAGAACAGCGTGTAGGATGTCTCTGACGTAAGGGCCTTGATCTCAGGGACCCTTCTGGACAAGGTGATCGCCACCAGGAAGGCGACCTTCCAGGACAGACGTGTCAGGGAGCATGATGCTAACAGCTCTTAGGAGGAGCCTGTAAGCTTTGACAGAACCAGGTTCAAGTTCCATGGAGGAGTCGGCTAGTGGACCTGAGGGTACAGTCTTTCCAACCCGTTGAGAAACCAAACCATCATCTTGTGGGAGAACACTGACCTGCTGTTAACTGGAAGGCAGAAGGCTGAGATTGCTGCCAAACATACTTTAATGGACGAGAGGACCAGGCACTGCTGTTTTAGGTGGAGCAAATAGTTGGAGAGAGACTGAAAGGAAGATTGAGATGGAAAGAGAGCACATTCAGAAGCGGAACAAGAGAGACACTTCCACTTGGCCAAGTAGATAGCCCTGGTGGAAGGCTTTCTACTGCCTAGCAAGATCTGCCGAACTTGTTCTGAGCAGGCTTGTTCTTCAGGGTTCACCCATGCAGCATCCATGTGGTTAGGTTCAGGGAGACGAGATTCAGGTGAAGTAATTGGCCGTGGTCTTGTGAAATCAGGTCTGAACAAAGAGGGAGGCAGAGCGGGAGCAGGAGCCAGAGTGAGAGCTGACACCGAGAAATCCAGGAGTGTGCCGAACCAATGCTGGTGTGGCCACACTGGTTCTGTCAGAATAACTCTTGCCTTGTCCCATTTGATTTTTAGGAGGATCTTGTGAACCCAGGGGATTGGGGGAAAGGCATAAAGTAGGTGGTCTCTCCATGAGAGCAAGATGATGTCAGAAAGGGAGCCCAGGCTGTGTCTGGGCAGAGAACAAAATCAATTGCATTTTCTGTTCTGCCTGGTGGTGAACAGGTCCACCTGTGGAAGCCCCCATCTTTGGAAGATGAATCTGGTGACTCTCGAAGAAGCGACCACTCGTGGTAAGAGGAGAAGGATCTGCTAAGGTGATCCTCCATTCCAGGCTCCCAGGAGAAGTGATGGAGTACTTCATGCAGAAGTACCACAGACGGATGGCCTCCTGACACAAGGCTGAAGATTGAGCCCTCCCTACTTGTTGATGTAAAACCTGGCCATAGTTTTGTCTGTCAGGACTTGCACCACCTTGCCTGAGATCTGGGGGAGGAACACTTGGCATGCTAAGCGTACTGCCCTGAGTTCCCTGACCTTTATGTTCACGGAGAGTTCTTGGACCAGAGGTCCCAAGTACTGAGATTGTTGAGGTGGGCATTCTACCCTAGGTCAGACATGTCTGAGATTAAGGTTACCAGTGGGCATGCCCTCATCACCAATCTCGGGCCTTTTGACCAGCCCAGTGGGGCGAGGACCAGAAAAGGAAATGTGAGCACTGTGTCCAAGTGGTGTCTGCTCAGGGACTAAACTGATACTAGCCACATCTGGAGGGGACTGGATCCAAGAATTGCCCCTCATGGTGACCGCAGAGGACATAATCCTTGCTGCCAAGTTGGCAGTATCCAGAACCACCTGGAGAGAGGTCCTGGCTATGTTCTTAGGCTCTTCCAAAAGGGTCACAAACTCCTAAGAACATAAGAACGGCCATACTGGGTCAGACCAAATGTCCATCTAGCCCAATATCCTATCTTCTGACAGTGGCCAATGCCAGGTGCCCCAGAGGGAATGAACAGAACAGATAATCATCAAGTCATCCATCCCCTTGACTCCTGGGGCAGGGAGTCTCTGAATTTAGTCAAGGAGTCCCATAAATTAAAATCCTATGTTACCAGCAAAGCTTGCTGATTGGAGGTATGTAGTTGGAGGCTACCCATCAAATAAACCTTTCTTCTGAAAAGGTCTAATCTCTCCACATCCTTCTGTTTTGGGGTAGTGCTCGACTGGCCCTGCCTGCCCCTTTCGTTAGCTGCAGATACCACCAGAGACCTGAGGGGGTGCAAGAACAGGTATTGAAACTCGCTTGCCAGCACATAATACTTCTTCTCTACCCCCCATCTCAAATAGGGCAGAGAAGGAATTTGCCACAGGGCCTTGACTGGTCCCATCACCTTCTTATTGATGGGCAGGGCCATCTTGTATGGAGCTGCTGCAGCCAGGATATCAACAAGGCTGTGCAATGTCACTTTGAGCTCCTGAATTTTCAGGCCCAGGTTTGCAGCAACCTGCTTCAAAAGGTCCTGATAGGCCCTGAAATCATCCTGTGGAAGCAAGCTACTGAGACCCATGATGGCCTCATCTAGGGAGGAGGAGGAGGCGGCTTCCACCAGAGGAGGGGCTCCTTCGTCTTCCTCAACTACATCCTGGAGATGGCTCCAGTGGACATTGGGACTGAGGTCAGTACCAGAGTCAGGGTCAGGTCCCAAGCAGGCAGGAGCAGTAGCCCATCTCTCTGTAACCAGTGAGTTGGAGCACTGGGAGGGAGGACCCTATACTGGGAGAAAACCTCAGGAGTTCCAGTAAAGGCCATTGCATCCACCAGTGACCTGTTGACCAGGTGCCAGTCGGGGGACTGGCACCGAAATCCAGTGGTGCATACACTGGGTACGGGTGGTGGGCTTTCAGTAGCACATAAGGTTCCTCTTCAGACTCAAAAGAAAAAGCGTTTTGTCAGCGAGCATGGTGGAGTGGTACCCGATTCTGCCTCCATTCAGTGGGTTTCCGGAGACCAGCAACGCATCAGAGAGTGGGACACTGGGAGCAGGGAAGGTTTACCTCTAGAAGGTGCCGGGGGGCTCGGTGCTGGGAAGGCACCCAACGCTCTGTGTTCCCTCTTGCTTCTGGACGCTGGCTCCCAGTCGCCCCATGTTCTGCTCCGAGGCCTCGCTCTCACTCCCCCTCTACCCTGAAGCCAATGGGGGCTCAGCTCCACCTGGTAGCCTGGAGCTCGAGCCCACTGGCAGCCAAGCGCGGCACTGGGGCTGGACCAGCCTGGCACCCAAAGGCCAGGGCTCCTTTGGCCGGGGGACAGGAGGGTCTTGAGCAGAAGGGGCGGGGCTGGTGGGCTAGCGTTCCCGAAGAGGGGGTTCACCCACCACCAATGCAGAGGGTCCCACACCAGACTCAATGCCCTAGGCATCAACACTGCCGACACGGGCCCAGGAGCAGACGAGTGGCCCACATGGATCTCACTATGCTGCCTTTCCCCCACTTGTCTCTCTTCTGTGTTGGCAAGCGCCCTCTGTTGGTTCGCTGCTTCTTCCTCAGCACCGGAGATGGTGAACAGTGCCAGGAAGAGCTTGGTGTTCCTTGGTGTAAGGAGAGCACTTAGCACCGATGCTGAAGTACTTGGCACCGAAGTGGGGCAGCTCGGTTCTGAAACTGGTCTGAGTGCAGCTTCCATGAGAATACCCTTCAGCCTCATGTCCCTGACCTTTTCAGTGTGAGGTCTGAAGTCCCAACAGATCTGGCACTTGTGCCTCACCTGGGTTTCCTCCAGGCACTTTAAGCAACTGGAGTTCGGGTCACACACAGGTTTGCCACAGGAGGTGTAAGGCTTGAAGCCCAGGGACCAGGGCATGCCTGGCCCCTGGGGCAAAGAAGTCCCTCAACGATAGGAACTATGTATTTACACTAACTATATACACTAAAACTACTTGTAAAAACTATACACACTAAACTAGGATAACTACGAATGAAGGAGGGAGTCCAAAAACCTCTGGGAAGAAGTCTTGCCACCGCAAGAAGGGTCCTTCCAGCAACCATCACGGGCTGTAAGAAGGAACTTATGCAAGGCCAGTGCATAAGTGAGTGGCTTCAGAGGGTGCTAGAGCCAGCCCTCTGGATACCACTGAGGGAATAATCTCTGATAATGCTGCACACAGCGTGCACTCACCTAAGAAGAATGGACATGAGCAAGCCCTCAAAGAAGAAATTATATCAAGTTAAGCATCAGACTTAACACTAGAAGCCAATGCCTAAGCTCCTAGGCCATAGGGTCCCCCAGAAAAGTCAGCGACTCTCTCTGTGCTGTAGCTACCGCATATGAAAAAGTAGAGTCAACTGAAACTTATTCATTGCTTATTATTTTGTTATCTATCTCAATGAAATAAAAATTAAAAGGACAGAAAAGGAAAAGAAAAATGGGACTAACCCCTGTGCATGGCTAAGCAAGTTAATTATGAAAAGTAAGATGCTGTGCAAGATCATTTCTTCTGCGTGCAGATAAAAAATCTTGTGTATTGTATTTATAGTTAGTGTAGAGGTCAGGGTGGGCTCCCATATTTGGTAGATTTTTTGTACTATAGTTTTTCCATTTCTCTTGAATGATACAAACTTTGAAATTGCCTGTTTCCAGGAGGATCCACCTTAGGTATTTATGGTTTTAATCTTAAAGTTTCTTGGATCAATAGAAATTTTAGCTTTATTTATTTTTTTTGTTAAAAAAGAGGTGAACATAAAATAGTAACAAAAAAGCACACTTTTTCTCTCACAGAATATACTGACCATTGTTAATAGTCTGGCTGCAGTAGAAACTGCTAAGGACCCAGAAGCAAAGCCATATGTTTGAGACCTCCTGTCAATTCTATACAACGGGTAATTTATTCATATCTTTGGACTAAGGACTTGTGCTACACCGTATCTTTTTAAAATGTATATTCCGAGAATGTGTCCACATTAATAATTTAACAAAACATATGTTTAAACGACAGCTGTGTTGGATCAGAATACATACACATAGCATTTGCCTCTGAGTGTATCCCACACCTTAAAAGTCAACTTACTGAGATAAAAAGAGCACATTTTACAGTAAAGAAAAAAAATGTTTTGAAAAGAGTGAGAGTGAAAGAGAGGAGAGAACAATGTATGTCCTTCTGAAATTACTTCCTTGAGTGTTTTGAAGCCTCTTTCTTTGTACTCTGCCCCACCTTGATTAAACTTATGAAGGGTTTGTCTACACTGCAATTAAAAACCTAGGCCTGGTCTGTGCCAGCTGACTTGTGCTCCTGGGAGTTGGGCTAAGGGGCAGTTAATTGCGGTGTAGATGTTTGGGCTCATGCTGTAGCACCCTGCAAGGTAGGAGGGTCCCAGAGCTCAGACTGCAGCTCAAACCCAAAGGTCTACACTGCAATGGAACAGCTCCTTAGCCCAGCCCCATGAGCCCGCTGTGGGTTTTTACTTGCAGTGTAGACATATCCTAAGAGTACATCCCAAGGGTGCCTGTACCACTTCAGGGTACTGATACTTGACATTGGACAATGTAAATTGGGGTCCTCTGGCATTCACCCACTTATTAATTATGAACTATCACTGTGCTGTACTACCTCATCTTCCTCTCTACAGCTCAGCAGCAGCTATGATCACAGTACCCACCCTGTAAGGAGGTGAGACAGCAAGAAACAGTCTCCTCTGCTTTCTCCACCAGATGAGGAGATTAGCCCTGGAGGGAATTCTTTTTAAGACCCAATAATATTTCTAACTGCTATAAGATTAAGGTCAGGTTTACACTACAGTCTTATGTCTGTATAACTATGTCATTCAGGGGTGTGAAAAAAAATCCACACTCCTGAGCTATGTAGTTATACTGACCTAACCCCCTTTGTTGACAGCGCTATGCTGATGGGAGGGATTCTCCCGTCGACATAGCTACCGCCTCTCGGGGAGGTGGATTTACTATGCTGACGGCAGAAGCTCTTCCGTCGGTAGAGGAGCATCTTCACTAAAGCGCTACAGTGACGCAACTGTATCAGTCCAACAGCACTGCCTTAGTGCTGTTTGTGAAGACAAGCCTGTAGGGTCATTGCTCTGTACTGATTCCTAGTACTTTATTAACATCTCAGTAGGGTAACTTTATTAACATTAAACCGAACTCCTGCAAAAACATAAGCATGTGCATAATTTTATTAAAATGACAGTGCCATTAATTTCAAATGGCACTAACTCCTGTGACTAAAGTTATTCATCTGTATAAATGTTTGCAGTGTCAAGCCCTTAGTTTTTAAATATTTTTGTTAGGACGCATCTCCCTAGTAAGTTCCATACTGCCATACATTGTTGCTTAGGTTGCCATCCATGCATTGTTGCTTGAATTGTTGTTGCTGAGGGATTACACTACTGTAAAAACTTTTAAAAAGCAACTTGATGTGGCTTGATTAAATTTAGTTTTCTTTACAAGAAAAGCAAAGCAAAACAGAAACATGAAACTCCACCCTTTACATAAGATAAAACCCTACTTTATTCAGTATCATCTATCAAAAATATCAGTAGCTATGATGAAGACAATGGTTTTAAAGGTCTTCTTTAAACGGACAAACTTAAAACACAGATACGCACCCACACCACCTCTCATTATCAAAACAGGAGCAGTAAAGGGATTAGCTACCAATCATTCATAGTCTACACTCTACAGCAGTGGTTCTCAGCCTTTCCAAACTGCTGTACCCATTTCAGAAATCTGATTTGTCTTGCATACTCCCAAGTTTCACCTCACTTAAAAACTACTTGCTTACAAAATCAGACATAAAAATACAAAAGCGTCACAGCCACACTATTACTGACAAATTGCTTACGTTCTCATTTTGTGCGTATGAAATTTTAGTTTGTACTGACTTTGCTAGTGCTTTTTATGTAGCCTGTTGCAAAACTAGGCAAATATCTAGATGAACTGATGTACCTCCTGGAAAAGCTCTGTGTACACCCCAGGGGTAACGTACCCCTGGTTGAAAACCACTGATCTACAGCACTCATCCTCAATCCATGAGTTGCCCTGCTATAGCAGGAAGAATTAAATGTATACGGTTGATAAATTTTGTCACAAAACAGCTTTGTATTTAACATTTACAAAGATTACAAAGCACATTAGATGATGCTCTCAAGAGGATTTTGTTCACTGTATTACATCCTTGTATCTATAAAATATGAATACACCTTGTAATTCCAGCCATATCCGCTTGAGGGAGTTGCATTGCATTAAATAAAATACTCAATGTAGTCTCTTTAGTTTTAAAAAATTAAGATAATATTTCAAACTGCTAAGGGATTGAGGACCTCCCCCCAACCCATTTCCTTTGTTAGCTTGCAATATCTATACATATAAACCTACACACACAGCATCATGCTGGCTCACTCATCTTCACCATTCCCTTCCCTTGGAGGCCCAGATTTGTATCCACTATTTGGGCAGGCAGGACTTGTGGGTTGTGATGAAGAGGACTGTTGTGCACACAGCCCTGGTAAAGCTCCTTCTAGCTGGGCACTCTCCAGATCCAGCAGGCCTTAAGCCTTCAGAGTCTGAACAGAGTTCAGGCACTGCCCAAAGCTTGGAGTCTCTAGGTACATGCTCAGGGTGCAGACCCTCTGTCTAGCACCCCCTCCCTAAGAGCTGGGACCCCGGTCCAACAGTCTGGCCCCTAGGAGTAGTGCTGCCCTCCCACTCATTAGACTTCCAGTAGCTTAATTACACGCTTTGTCAGAACTCCAGTTGTGTGGGCACTATGGCTTTAGAGTTTACCTCCTCGGGGGTATGTGGTTGGTCTCCCATGCGCATGCACACACACACTTTGCATAGGACACTAACACACCATTGCTCTTTACTCACTGACACAAGATATGCACAGAATAGTAAACCCTACACATGCATTTCCCTGCCTCCATTTCCTCACCACTATGGAGCACTCTTTGGGATGGGACCAGGGTCCTCCAAGGACATCCAGGATTATTCTCCTGCAGCACATGGTTTGTCTTTTGAACCAGGAAGTGCCCCTCTCTCTCTCTCCAGGTCAGCTTGCTTTAACCTTGGTTGATCCCACAGCTCAGTCATGTCCCTTCCCACTATGAAAGCATGCCCAACTATTCCCCTCTCATGCTTGTCTCTTCCCCAAAGCTTCCCATTCCTCCAAAAAGCCTTCTTCCTGTGTTTCCCTGTGAGTCCTCCTTAACTCCCTGCTCTGTTCCTTACATCTCCATCCTGTTTAGTATTTTCTTCTCTCTCCACAGCGCCAGCCCCCTACAGACACACTTGGTCAGACCTATTTCTCAACTCTGGCAACTTACTTGGCCTACCCACGGTTTGGTACACTGCAGAGTCACCAAGTACAGCTCAGACCACTGCCAGTAACACTGTGGTGTGTATAACAGTTATGGTGTCTCTTTACAGAGTAGCAAGCAAGGTATGAAAAAAGGTGAGACTAAAGTTAAACAATATGCAAAAACAAATGTTTCTCTTAAAAAGAGTACAGGGTAAATAAAACAGTTTATACAGAGGCCACTTACCACCAACAGTTATTTCAAAAATAGTCTAGTAGCTGCAGATACACAATTTACTTTGGTCTCCCCTGCTCACATACTGCTATTATTGTGATGCACAGAGGAAAGAACACTGCTCAAGGGACAGTGCTAGATAATCATGTTTTTATAAGTGAGCTGTTTCTAACTCAGAAAGCTATGTATAGTATAATTACATTTCTCTTACATTGTTGAAATAATGCAACAAAACAACACACCTTGGGGTAGTACAGTATGTTGACCAAATATTTGTAATGCTGTCAAGGTTCCTTCCCCACTCTGAACTCTAGGGTACAGATGTGGGGACCTGCATGAAAACCTCCTAAGCTTATTTTTTACCAGCTTAGGTTAAAACTTTCCCAAGGTACAAACTATTTTACTTTTTGCCCTTGGACTTTATCGCTGCCACCACCAAACATCTAACAGATACATAACTGGGAAAGAGCCCATTTGGAAATGTCTTTCCCCCCAAAATCCTCCCAAGCCCTACACGCCCTTTCCTGGGGAAGGCTTGATAAGAATCCTCACCAATTGGTACAGGTGAACACAGACCCAAACCTTTGGATCTTAAGAACAATGAAAAAGCAATCAGATTCTTAAAAGAAGAATTCTAATTGAAGTAAAAGAATCACCTCTGTAAAATCGGGATGGTAAATACCTTACAGGGTAATTAGATTCAGAACATAGAGAATCCCCCTAGGCAAAACCTTAAGTTACAAAAAGACACAAAAACAGGACTCTACATTCCATTCAGCACAGCTTATTTTCTCAGCCATTTAAACAAAACAAAATCTAACGCATATCTAGCTAGATTACTTACTAAGTTCAAAGACTCTATTCCTGTTCTGTTCCCGGCAAAAGCATCACACAGACGGAGAGAGAGAGGCTTTGTTTCTCCCTCCCCCCAGCTTTTGAAAGTATCTTGTCTCCTCATTGGTCATTTTGGTCAGGTGCCAGCAAGGTTATCCTAGCTTCTTAACCCTTTACAGATGAAGGGTTTTTCCTCTGGCCAGGAGGGATTTTAAAGGTGTTTACCCTTCCCTTTATATTTATGACAAATGCATTCTACCCTATTATTGATTTATTATTATTTATAATTTGTATTATTGTAGTGCCTAGGGACGTTGTCATAGACCATGACCCCACTGTGTTATGTGCTTTGCAAACATAGAGCAAAAAGATAGTAAGCCCCTTCAGACAGGGGCCATCTAAGTATAGGAAAAAAGATGAAAGATGGACATAGACGGATGGAGGAGTACAAGTCAACAATAAGACAAATGTTGGTCAACATGATAGGCAGTAGTCTCTGCACACAAAGAACCTATCCATTATTAAGAGACCTCATGTTGATCAAGTAAAGAGTCAATTCCTACATCTGACCCTTGCAAAACCAGTGGTTGAGAATAGGGGGATATATTTGGCAACAAAGATGATTTTAGAATTTAAAAGAATATTATAAAATAAAATGCGTTTCTCTCATTCTGGAGGTCAGAAAAATTGGAATCATCTTGATTCCACAATAAGCTGACAGTAAAACATGGTTTCTGTGGGCTGGCCCACTGGCTTAATAAAATGCACCACATTGTTATGTAAAAGAACCATGGTAAATTGCTTGGCCAATTTTTGTGCACCACAACCAGAAGGAGATGAAAGTTCTGCAAAGATAGTGTGCTCAGCTGCTGGGGGAAAAAAGAGAATATGCACACTGATCAGTAGAAGAAGTTGGGAATAACTAAGTAGTATTCTCATGCTCTGAGGGGTGTCCTGCCCAGAGTTTCCTTGGCTGGAAGGCTGCTGTTCCATTGCGGGGCCTCAACAAGGTAACAGGGTGTAAAATAGTGACTGGTGCAACAGGGAATCCTCAAAAGTCCAGAAGGGAGACAGATGATCCCACAGAATAATGCAGGCTTTTCCAGGTTTGGTTTTGTTAACAAGAATGAGATGTTGCCCCAAGCATGTGTACATTTTTAATGAAACTGAGAATGCAGTGAAACAACAGGACCCAGCCAATTCTTTTCACAGAATAGAGGGGCATAGCTCAAAAACTGCATTTGCTTGCAGCAGAGAATTATTTTCTCTGACGTGCCGGTGAAGTATAAATACTACCTCTTAACTTTCGTATCGAGCTATATTACCAATAAAAACTCTTAATGACTATAATTCATCATAAGACAAATTGTATTGTTTCTTTTCTCCATATAATTGGTCACAGAGTCTGAACTTTGCAACCTGTATGACACAGGTGACTGAACGTAAACATATTTGATAACCATTGCTGTTTTCTCTGGCACAACAAGCACCTACCTTGGAATGCTAGTTAGATATGTCAGGACATTCTGAAACTCTTTCTCTGGGATCTCGCTGAAAGCTGGGTAGTCTGGGAATGTGATAACAGGGCAACCATCTTCCCCTCTACCACCTAAAAAGCATAAGCAAAAGTATACATATGTAATTAATCAGCTTATGTAGTTAATATTTCCTGGCAAACCAATTATTGATTATTTTTTTTAAAATAATTGTTATGTAGTCCTCAGAAATGGGAATATTTACTCTGAGTAATCTAGTTGTCAAGTACAATTTAGGAAATATAATCCACCATATCGAGTACTTCCAACTTGTTGTTTTGGTTTTTTTTTTTTTTTTTTTTTTTAAATAAAAGGGTAAAGTGTCTTTGTTCCCTTTGTGAACTGGTTTTAACACCAGATGGCTCTGCGCCTTGCATACAATTTACTTTACCTGAATGCAAAGATACTCCACATAAAATGAGAAATGGACAAATGATTTAAAATAAAACCTATCAATTCAAAACAAAACCACCCAAACTAAAGTCAGTTGGAACCTTCACTCAGAGCTGAGCCAAACCTTTCACAGGGTTGAAAACGCTCATGTAATTCCCCCTGCCGCGTTTTATTTTTGCAAGGCTTCTACACTTCCAGTTTCCACTCTTGTCTGGAAGAAGTGGCAGAACAACAAGAGTCTGTTTCTGGTGAGATTTCCTGTCCAATTCTGCAGACCGAAGTGGAAGAGATAAAGCATAATTAAACATCTGAGCTTCTGAGTGTTTATTTGAACCTTTTGTGATTTGTCCAGCACTACAAAGAATCTAAATTAAGAAAAGGGGAAGTGAAATAGTTTAAAATGTATTTCCCACAGATTTTATAGATAACTATTTTTAAATATGTCACTATATGCAGTTACAAATATGATTAATTAATATATAAAAGAAGGGCCAAGGTTCTCTAACCCTCTGCAACTGCACAAAGTTAATAGTGTGGGACAGACCCACCTAATCCTAAAAGATTATCCCTGCTCAATGCTACAAAAGGAGTAGAGAACAAAACAATCAATAAGGTCCCTGCCAATATCCTGGGGAAATTCTGTCTCAACCTCACAGCTGACAACTGTGAATAAATTAGCTATAATATTATTTCTAAACATTATTAATATAAACAATAATAACAACAACAATTATAACGTTGCTGTAAATTTAGGATTATACAAGAAACAACTTATGTGCACCTGACTTTAACTCAGAAAGAAATATCTACATTCATAGAGTTATTTTGATAAAAAATAAACTTTTCGCTCCAAAACATCCGTAATCAGAAAAGCGTATATATCACTACTCTGTGTGTGTTACTCTGATTACTTTGTGTTACTATGGTCAGCTTACTTTCATGCAACACAGTGATATCTCTGTAAAACTCCTGAATGTAAATTGTATTAAAAATGAATCATCCAGGATGCATTCCAAGAGGAAAAATGATAACTTCTGTGCAAATAGCATGGCTTCGCAGCATACCCTTTATGACACAGCCAAGCATTAGCATATGAAAGTTAATTTTAACCATATAAATATTCAAAAAAAAACATAGGTCAAGGTCAGTTTTGATGATCTTAATCTCTTTTCGTTTTTCCCTTCCCAGTGAGCAAATATTTTCCTCTATTAGTTTTAGTAAAAATATTCTTCCTATTCAAAATAATTTTTATTTCTACATCTCAGAGAATCCTAAACTCTGTAAGTGTTTGGGTTTCTCTAGAATATATTTTTTCACTATAGGAGGGTCTTCTTTCCAAAGTCTGAAATGTAGCAGTTTTAAATAGATATCCACTATAAATAGCCTGTGGTATTCCTCTTGGCTGTTTGCTTTGCCTCAATTAATTTCTACAAATCAGAAAGCCAGAAACCTGGAACATAAGCAAACAAGCAAACAAACAAACATAAAAAAAGAGTAATGTGGTTGCAATATATGTTTTAAAGTTTAAAACTATCAGTTTACTGTAACACTAATATTTATCTAGCAACACATCACCACATGCTTAAAGCTAGGCATGTGATTAAATGATATTCTGCTTCAGGGCCCTCCTGCAGGAAACAATTTTGGAGTCATTTGACTTGAAGTACTAATTATTATTTGTATGCCATATATTTTTCTGGGGTAATTTTTTTTTTAAATGTTGATGTTCCATAGATCTTGATTCTTTGTGCGAAGCTGCTTATGAATGAGGCATAAATTCATCTACCTTTTAATAAGTCTTAACTTGTGTTTATGAATATTTTGTTAATTGCACGTGCCTGAAAGCATCCTCATGAACCAACTCCTATTTAGGTTAGGTGAGTACAGAACATCATGATCTTATGTATATGAAGAAAAGGCAGATAACATTTCCCGGACCTTTTCAATTTACCTATAGGTAACTCCCAACACTGGGATTTGAATCTGCAAGAGTTATTACTCTCATGAACAATCTTGATTCATAAAAACAGCCCATTCTATTGAAGCTAGTTACAATTTAGATCTTTGGGGCCTGATTCACTGCTGCATAACTCCAGTTTTATGCCAGTGCAACTCCCTAAAATCTATGAGATGTTACAACAGTTTCCCAAGGGATTAACAGACTGGGAAAAAACAACAGAGGAATATTCTGTAGAAGTAGCCTCACATTTTCAGCAGCTGACTTTTGAGATTTTTTTCATTTCTGATGTATATGAAGGATAAAAGCAAAATGTCAAAAAGATAAGAATACATTTGTCCCCCTTCCATTTATAAGCCTGAAAGTCCTAGATTTCTCAACTATTAACAGCTTTCAGAGGAGCAGCTGTGCTAGTCTGTATTCGCAAAAAGAAAAGGAGTACTTGTGGCACCTTAGAGACTAACAAATTTATTTGAGCATAAGCTTTCATGAGCTATGCATCCGATGAAGTGAGCTGTAGCTCAAGAAAGCTTATGCTCAAATAAATTTGTTAGTCTCTAAGGTGCCACAAGTACTCCTGTTCTTTCAACTATTAACAATTTTTAATGGAAACCAATTCCTCAATTGCCAATCGAGCCTGCCTGGACCTGCCTATCTGAGGGACAGCCTCTCTCTTTGTGACACACTGACCCAGCTGCAGCCAGCTGTGGTGCTTGAGTCGGATCCCTCTTGTTTTAAAAGAGAGGGGTCTGCCGGCAGAGCGTTCTCTGCGAGGGCTCTGGGACTCAGGACCCTGCTCTTCCTCCTCAGTCTGAAGTGGCTTGAATTTGATAATCTTCTAGGCCGGCTGCATACAACATCTGATAGGTTTTTTAGAGAAAATTGAGGTTATATTTCCTGCAGCAACAAAGGGGTAGAAAGGATTTTTTTTTTGTAGGTGGCTGGCAGGCAGAGTTCCTGTTTGACCATTTTAATAATACTGGGGAGTTAAGTTTTAATATTAATTATGCACAAAAGCACCATGAGCTTTGTATAGGCATGTTTTAATTATTTAAATAAAAATAAATAGATAACTGTTTCACTAGAGAACTACGGTACACCAGGGCTGGGAATTTTAACAGAGGCCACAAGAGCTAGACACCCATATCCAATGGGAGTTTGGTGCCTAATTCCTTTGGACTCATTTGAAAATCCCAGTCTCTCTCATTGTTGATATACTACCGAAAATCATGCTGAGCACCTTTCAGATAAGTTTCAGAGTAACAGCCGTGTTAGTCTGTATTCGCAAAAAGAAAAGGAGGACTTGCATACTGTGCATAGGTATTGTTTCATGGTGTCTGTGTATATAATGTCTTCTGCAATTTCCACAGTATGCATCCGATGAAGTGAGCTGTAGCTCACGAAAGCTCATGCTCAAATAAATTGGTTAGTCTCTAAGGTGCCACAAGTCCTCCTTTTCTTTTTTCAGATAAGTGTAAAGACAAGGTCCTTTCCTTGAAAAATTTAAAATCCAAACAGACAACATATGGGTGACAAAGTGGTGGTGTTTTCTACACATACTGAAGTTCTACTTTTATTTTATTTTCTGTAATGCAACACTTCATGAAAGGAGGATGAGGGTTTGCAAATGTCATGGGAGAAGCGTGGTTACAGAAGGACTTGTAGGGTGGATATAGACATAGCAAACTAAGACTTCATGACGCTCTGCTCTATTCAGGTTCTTAGACAATGGTATCCAAGCGTGTTGCCATCAATTATCTGATGTACAATCTCAAACAAGAAATGATTAATAACGTTTTCATTTCAGTATGGTGCTAACGTGAAATCACAAAGTGACGGAATTACCTGCACTCCAGTAAAATGAATAAAAGACTTCAAGTAAAGAAGAATTCTCTGCTTAAATTGTTGATTAATACACTTGTCGATTCAGTCATAGCAGAAGAGCAGCATAGGCTAGCATCAAAAATCATTTTACAGAAAGAAAAACGCCCCCAAACAGATAAGCTGCACACAGATTCTTCTTCTTAGGACTAGAAGGGTTTGGGAATAGTGAAGAAGATGTCTCAGATTTTTTGGTGAAATGATAGGAGAAAGATGGAGGGCAGCTGTGCAACGTTCGGTAGTGACCATTCCACTTGAGTAAGGGATGGTACTGATGGATTCTCAAAAGCACTTTTTCCAGTCCTTTTGGTCAGGAAGGGTAATGGACATGATATGGCAAGGGGGTAATTAGAAAGCAAATGATATTATTTAAAAGGAGTAAGGACAGGGCTCCACAGATCTAAATCCATGGTGGGAAGTTGTAACTGATATTCAGATTTTCAAAAAATGGATGGTGTCTTTCCATTGATTGATATAAGTAGACAAAACCCAAAAATATTAGCATGCTTAAGTGGCCCAAATCTAGAGCAGTAGTTTAAAAGCCCTAATTTGGCTGTATTGGCATCACTCCATACAGAGGAATGGAAGAATCAAGCACTTGGGACTCATGTGATTAACTCCTAAGTCAATGCAAGCTTGAAGACACAGTGTTTGGAAATAAGCCTCCTCCTGATTTGGAATTTCCATTTTCTATGATGAAAAAAATTGACTTATTAACAGAAGTACTCAACATACTCGTGAACAATTTTAACTGTATGAGTTGATTAAAATCTTCATTATTCTTATTCATTATATTGCTTTCCTTATACAGCAAAAAGATCAGAGAAGAAAAACATATTGAAACATTTGTTTTGGAACAAGAAAGAAGTTTTACACATATTGGTGTTGTTTCTTAGGTTGCATTTAATCCAGAGGGATTCAAAAGTATCTGTAGTTACAAACTATACTGGATTACAATTTAGCCAAATTTGCGAATGTATTTGAAATCTAATGCCTTTTGGCCAAATAATCCATTTAAAAAAAATTGGGTATGGCACCAAAAGTAAGTTTAGTACTTTAACTTTTTATTTTAAAATTTTAAAACTCTGGTCTGCAGCTGGAACAATGCAAGGAAAGTGGTAACAGCTGTCCCACTGACAATGTGGATTTAACCTCCCCTTCCTCCCGCCCCACAACATATTGATCAAGATCCTCAGTTTGGGCATTTCAGCTCCATTTTGGTCAAAGGAATTATACCAATTTACGCCACCTGAGAACCTGGTATACTATATCTATCTATCGATAGATTTGTTTAATTCCTGACTTTGCTCATCAAAATTTCATCTTAATAACTTATACACCTGTCTGGTTTCTGAAAACCACCAGAAGCTGTAAGATATCCAAGATGACCTCTAAGTTTTAGATTCATTCTGTTCCCCCCTCGAAAACAAGATTAATTTAATACAAAGCACTAGCATTAATACAATATCAAAACTGTTAAATCAAAGCACAAAATTCCAAAATTTAAGGTTGCTCTGGCTAGTCTGCACGCATGTAGTTTCTAGTGTCTCTTTTGCTGAGGGTTTAACATACTATATTTTTTATTTTGTTGAAAGCATATACTATAAAACAGGTTCAACACGGCTACACGTTCAATGGGGGTTTTGTCTACTTTAACAGACAAAAGAAGAACAAAATCAAAGAGAATCAAATGTAGAGAACCCTACAGCTATAAATCAGTTATGCCTCCCACCAGGTAGAGGCTTAATAAGTAGTTTGGGGTCATTTCCTGTAATTTGTAAAGCACCTTTTCCTTCTGTTCAGGGGAGTCATAAGAGACTACAAAGAACATGAAAATAAGGGCACAGGTTCTCTACAGTGCACCTTCTGTCTGCAGCTAGTTGGGGCAAAGGAGCCAGTTGCTGATCTGGTGGCCAGTTCTATGAGGACTAATTTATGCTGGCAGGACAGGGCCCCACGAGGGACTGTCCACCAGCCAAGAACTGCCAGAGCACAGCAGAGCTTTACACCCCCTCCTTATCCTGGGGCTGCAATGGGGGCGGCATAGCTGTACATCTGCTCAGGACTCCACCATGGTAAGGGAATCCCCAGCTGGTGAGATCTGTTTAGTGTTGTTGTAGGATATTAGCGGGACAAGGTGGGGAAGTAATATCTTTTATTACAATTTCTGCTGGTGAATTTTCAAGTTGTAATTGCAAAAAGTATTCATAATTATCAGAAAAGGCAGGTAATATGGGAATTACAAACAAAGGTGTAAATGTGTATTATAAAACAGTTATGTTAAAGGAGATAGTGAATCTCTTACCATTATTATCTAATCTACATTTTGTTTGACATTATATGTTGTACTAGAGAACGAGACATAGAAAAGGCAGCTGGAATGAGTGGTTCACTATTTGTGGTGGCCAGAAGTCATTTGTATTTTATCATGTTTTATGATATTCAAGGTGCTTGTGACAATTAATTTGTGCAGATAATATTTTTATAAGATACACTTGTCTGTCTATTCTTACTCATCTATATTCTATTATAACGTACCTGTGCATAAACAACTGCAGGAAGTTTAAGTGTGAATATAAAGGAAATATGGCAACTTCTCACTCAGGGGAGAAAAAAAATCTGAGCAAGTATCTGAGTGAGAAAATAACATGAAGTGCTAATGAACAAAGCCCTAGCAAGGTGTTTATCACCCACAGAGGGAGAGAATGTCCTTGGAAAAGGTAACAAAGGCTCGAGAGAACTCTTTGAAGCACAGAAGGAAATTAGAAGATTGTGTATCAAAGAGTAACAAAGATAAAAAAATAGAGTAAAATACCAAGTAAAATAGAAGAGACAGTGAAGTAAAAGAAAAATACCGCTATAGGGAGTGAGTTATTCAAACTGATGTCTGAGAGGAACAGCTGGCCGAATGTCTGAACATTCTAATGAAAATATTACATGCTTTCCAAAACAAGAAAAGTTCTTCTGTAGAGAGAACATGAGTAAACGGAAAAATAAAGGGACATGTCAAGGAACAACATTTTAATTGTGGGGAAGGAGGGTGTGGGCATGAACTTGCTACATAAATGGATCACTTGGACCCGTCTTGAGCTAAACTGGAGTTTGGACGGACTGCTACCCATAGATTAGGTGGAACGAATGTCTGCATACTAAGAGCAACAGCTACAGTCTTTAAACTCAGTCTGTACTAGTATGATTTTTCAAAGCTTGTGACTAAATAGGGTTACGTTTAAAAGCTTTTCTTAGTTTTACTATTTCATTTCTCTATTTCTTAAATACAAAGTATTTTGTTTAATTTCAAGTATAACTTGGCTGGGGCTATTGACATAGGGAGAGAAATGCTGTCTGCCTACCCCAGAAAATGAAAGAATTGTTACCCTTAAGGGAAAAAGAGGCAACAGAGTTAACTGATCCAGAGGTATCCACGATCACAAGAAGAGGTTTGGAAAAGGCCGTGGTCTCTACTCATAAGGGGTAGATAGGGCTTTGTGCTGAGGTTCAGTGACTTCCTGTTACAGTCCTACATTCGGACAAGTATTTCACAGAGCTAAATAAATAATATATTTTATTAGAGAAAATACTGCATATTCAACAATATGCAGCACTGCTTTTTTTGCTACATTTTAAGCGTATCTACCTAAGGCAATAAATAATGCACCAAGCCTAAAAGCTCTTAAAGGGAAATTATTTAATAAAAATATTCTTAAATCTATATACTTTCCTCAATTGTAATTTATTTTATATTACAAGATCAAACAAGTATTAAAAAAAATCCCAGCACTCCCAAGACAAAAATAAATATCCTAAACAGCATAGCAGCAAAGTCACAATGCAAGTGTGAGTAAGCTGTTACATAACTTCAGTGACAGAATATTAAACACTGCTCTTGTGTTCCCAGAACCCATAGCAACACTGTATCGGAAAGCACTGAAAGTTAACTATTAGCACACTAATATGAACACTAGGATAAATATGGAGTGCAAAAATAGACACAATGCATTAAAAAGTCAAATTGCACTAGAATGATAAACTGCAACAAAAAAGGTAAATAATGCTCACAACCCATCATTAAACAGCTGCACTAGCTTTTAAAACAAAAACATCTACTCATAATAGATCGAGGGGTTAAGTACAAATTCAATAAACTGGAATGAGAAATGGCTGCTCTTATTCAGCTCTACTGCACCGTAGACATAATGAGTGCTGAAGATGCTTGTGGCTGTGTGAAAAGTAATCTTGGGGCCGGGGGGAGGGCGCTAAGGAATCTTAAATTGCATTCAATTGGATTACATCTATTCTATTCATAATAGGTTTAACTCATGGCAGTTGGAAAAAAGTAGTAAATCCTTCTTGCAGTTATCTAGTAAGACTGTTTCTTACATAACATGATCATAAGCATTTTTTTTTTGCCCCTACTTAGGAAACAGAAACTTAGGCTGGGTCTACACTTGAAAATTAGGTCGGCATAAATATGTTTAGGGCCCTACCAAATTCACGGCCATGAAGAACGTGTCACAGACAGTGAAATCTGGTCTCCCCCTGTGAAATCTGATCTTGTGTGTGCTTTTACCCAATACTGTACAGATTTCACAGGGGAGACCAGCATTTCTCAAATTGGGGGTCCTGACCCAAAAGGGAGTTGCGGGGGGGGGGGGTGTCACAAGGTTATTTTAGGGGAGTTGTGGTATTGTCACCCTTACTTCTGTGCTGCCTTCAGAGCTGGGCGGCTGGAGAGCAGTGGCTGTTGGCTGGGCACCCGGATCTGAAGGCAGCGCCCTGCCAGCGGCAGTGAAGAAATAAGGGTGGCAATACCATACCATGCCACCCTTACTTGGGTGCTGCTGCTGGTGGGGCTGCCTTCGGAGCAGAGATCCCAGCTCTGAAGGCAGTGCCGCCTCCAGCAGCAGCAAAGAGGTAAGGGTGGCAGTACCACAACTACCCCCACAATAACCTTGTGGCCCCCCCACAACTCCTTTATGGGTCATAACCCCTACAATTACACCACCATGAAATTTCAGATTTAAATAGCTGAAATCATGAAATTATTGATTTTTAAAATCTTATGTCTGTGAAATTGACCAAAATGGACCACGAATTTGGTAGGGCCCTAACTATGCTGCTAAGGGGTGTGAAAAATCCACACCCGGAGTAGTATTATTAAGAAGACCTAAGTCCCCGCACAGACAGCACTAAGCTGATGGAAGAATTCGTCTATAGTCCGAGCTACTGCCCCTCGGGGAGATGGACTAACTACAGCAATGGGAGAACCTAGGTATGGTCTATGCTGAAGTGCTACAGCAGCACCACCACAATGGCGCAGCGGTGACACTGTAGTTTAGTTTTAAGTGTAGGACAAGCCCTTGGAGCATCACAGACCTCACACGTGACAAGAGAATTTTACATTAAATACCAGAGGGTCCTTCACTTCCAACCTGCCCCTCCAATATCGAGTACGTCTTTACTTTAAGACAAAATACCTCCGCTTATTTTTCCCCAGACATTAAGGCTCTCTCTACGCTGGCAAATGAACGACAAAACTTTTGTCATTCAGAGGTGTTAACCCCCCCCGAAAGACAAACGTTTTGGTGACGAAAAGCGCTGGTGTGAACAGCGCTTTGTTGGCACGATCACTCTCCTGCCAACAAAGCTACCGCTGCTCATTCGGGATGGAAGTTTTTGGTCAGTGGGAGAGCTCTCTCCTGCCCACAAACAGCGGCTACACTGCACAACTTTTAGTGGCATGGCTGTAGCGGCACAGCCGGGTTGTTAAAAGGTGCGCAGTGTAGACAAAGCCTAAAAAAAATGATCAGCATCACAGAAGAAATAAACCTCAAGTTCAGCCCGTACAATAGAAAGGAAACAGTCATTATAACTAATGAGCAACGATGAACACAATGAGATTTAATGCTCCCGTACTGAGCAACGCACTGCATAGATCAGGACACACAGGAGAATGAAACATATCCATCTCTGTTTCTGCAGAGAAAGGCCACAACTTTATTCATTTTAATGGAAAGGAGGTGCTAACTGCAGTTCAAACTATATCTCCATTATTGGGCAGGGCAGCAACTCCAGCAAGATGGCTGCTGCACACCAACAAGGGCTTTATGTACAGAAAGGGGATGGGGGAAACTCGGGGAGCCAATCAGCTTTCCTTTCCCCCACAATCTGGCCATTGGGAAGCAGGCACTGATGGAGAAATCTTGCCTCTCCTGTCCCCCTTTCCTCCTCGGCAAAAACTCCATGTGCGCTGGCCTAGTGGGGGAAGGGTCTGGAGCAGTTGAGCCTGCACCTCCCCTTCCAAGGACCTCAGGGTCTATCTACCCGCTGCCAGTCCAATCTAACTTCACTCCCACAGAGACTGGGATAGGCATAAGAAGGTAAGAATTGTCATATTGGGTCAGACCAATGGTCCATCTAGCTCAGTACCCTGTCTTTCAACAGTGGCCAGTGCCAGGTGCCCCAGAGGGAATGAGCAGAACAGGCAATCAAACAGTGAACCACCCCCTCTCATCCACTCCCAGCTTCTGGCAATCAGAGGCTAGGGCTACCCAGAGCATGGGATAGGCGGAGTGTTCCTGACCATCCTGGATAATAGCCATTGACGGACCTATCCTCCCGGAACTTATCTAATTCTTTTTTGAATCCCGCTATAGTTGTGGCCTTCACAACATCCCCTGGCAACAAGTTCCATTGACTGTGCGCTGTGTGAAGGAGTACTTCCACTAGTTTGTTCTAAACCTGCTGCCTCTTAATTTCATTGAGTGACACCCTGGTTCTTGTGTTATGAGAAGGAGTAAATAACACTTTCTTATTCACTTTCTCCACACCGTTCATGATTTTGTAGACCTGTATCATATCCCCTTCTAGTCATTTTTTCTCTGCTGAAAAATCCCAGTCTTTTTAATCTTTCATGTGGAAGCTGTTCCATACCCATAATCATTTTTGCTGCCCTTCTCTGTACCTTTTTGGTTTCTAACATATCTTTTTTTGAGATAGGGTGACCAGAACTGCACACAGTATTAAAGGTATGGGTATACCATGGATTAATATAGTGGCATTATATTTACTGTCTTGTTATCTTATCCCTTTCTTAATGTCTCCTCACAGTGTTAGCTTTTTTGACTGCCGTTGCACACTGAGTGGATATTTTCACAGAACTGTCTGATGACGACTCCCAGATCTATTTCTTGAGTGGTAACAGCTAATTTAGACGCATCATTTTGTATGGTATGATATTTCAATATATATGTGTAGTTGAAATTATGTTTTTCAATAAGCATTATGGCACATTTATGGTATGATTTTACTGCACTGTCAGTAGTTTCTCAGAAACAGAGTCCTGACTATTGTCAACGCTCTTTTGTATTTCAGTTCTGTGTAGAGACCTGCTCAGTGGTTTCAGTAAGGGGTCAGGCTTACTTGATATGGCGTGGCTTCAGCAAAACATGTTCTATTCATTCCCTCTTAAGCACCTGGCAGTGGCCACTGCTGGAAGACAGGATACTGGGCTAGATGAACCATTGGTTTGACCCAGTATGGCCATTCTTATGTTCTTATAGTTGGAGAATGGGAAGGCAGTGTCTAGGAATGAACCCTTATGGACACAGAGAAAGCAGAATCATATGGCTGGCTAATAACAAGGTGGGAGATTTGGGGACAGGATGGGATTAGGAATGAATTGGCCTTTTTTGAGGGAAAGGAATGACTAGTTTCAACATTGTGTGGGTGGTTTGAGAGATGGGTAGAAAGGCGGAAGAAGTCTAGCTCTGTTGGGGGAGCAGCTGGGTGGGGCAAGGAGAAACTAATGGGGCATTTTTTTCAGTGTGATCCGTTGGGGACATGTATACTTACAATTACATTCTCTGCATGTCAAAGGGTAAAAAATCTAATTTTTTCTTGACCCACGCTAGATGAGTAAGTTTGCAACATAATCTAATATATATTTAGGGTTTTTTGTTTTTTTTAAAAAAGCTCTTTTAGTAACTGGTTAAGACTAATCAAATACAGAATTTTTCAAGTCTCAGTTCACAAAGTTCTCTATATAATAGGCTAAATCCTGATGTCCTCCTTCAGTTTTTTACAACTTTATCGTCTCCTGCTGACCCATGTGTGATTATCTGAGGTTAGCCTCAGACCTGGGTCTCCTTATCTACAGATCTATAGAGCATTGTGGTGTTGCCCACTAAGCCAACCAGCTAGCACTACTAGAGATGATATAAATAATTCAAGTGTCAATCATTTAATTTTTTTTTGATAAATTCCAGAATTGCATATCTTTATGAATAATTCTAAATACAGATCGCAAAATGATGGATGCCCTGATAATAGTGTTCAGTGACTATGTGAAAGTATGGATAGAAACAACAGCTGAAACCGCACATTTGAACAATCGATACAGTAGGAACTTTCCAGTCTTTACCTGACAGATAAGCAAATTGCTTCTTTAACTGGTCTTCAATATCTGCAGCACAGAGGGGAATGATATCCTGATGCATGATTTCTTCTGAAACAAAAAACAATGCTATGTCATTTTACAGAGAATCACGGTCCACACAAACTCTCAGTTCTAGAGCAGTGACACATAGAGCTATTCAAATTTTGAAACACCTGTCACGTGTTTGAAGAAAGTCATTCAGTCTTCTGGCAAGAGCAATCATTTGGTTTTCCATGTGGAGCAGGACTGATACATTCACAAATGATTACAAGTAACACAGCTTTGCTGAGAGTAAGGAGGATTGGATGGCTGTTGAGTCCAATATTTTTTGATGTGATTATACTATGGGATAGAGGTAAATCTGATTTTGCACTTGAAGTTCAAACTCAAATTTCATTACAACCTGCTCATTTTTTTAAAAAGCAGAAAATGGTGCTATTCATATGTAGTCAAATCTCCCTGAAACCCTGCTGTAATGTACACAGAGTAACCTTGTCAGAATGTTGGATAAAATTATGTAGGGATCTCCAGACTTCTCAATATGTCTAAAAGTTTTCATGAAGAAGCAACATGTACATTCAGAATTTCACTCACTACACTAGCCATTAAATCCAAATGTAGTTGAATGAATATTTTTAAGAATAATAAAAGGTTTTACAATGTATATTCTTTATGATAGGAACATAAGATTTACTATACCAAATCAGACCATTGGTCCATCTAGCCTGGTGTCCGGTGTCTAAATAGCAGGGCAAAGATTGGCACTTATATCGGATGGGTAAGACACACTTCAGAGGAAGGAGCCTTCCCCACAGGTAATGCACCTGGGTTAACTGAGCTATAATAAACATGGAAGAATATATTTCCTGATACCTTCAGTGATCAAATTATTCCTGGAAGCATGGGATTTTAATACCTACTATTTTAGCTCGCTTAATGACAAATATAACCAAGCTTTACCAATTCTTTAATTTCCTGCCACAGCTAAAACTTCAAATATGGTTGTCAGACAAGGAAGTGTGGCTGTCCCAGTTTTAGATTTGTGGTTTCTTTCTTCCTGCTGTGGTCTCATTCTCTCAGATAATCTAAAAATTAAATATTGTTGCTCCTGTGATTGTATGAAAGTATTTCTCTGCATTGTTCTTGTTTTGTTCTGGACCATCGTGCCACTGTTTCTCATTTTCATCCACCTGTTTTTAAATGTGTCTGACACCCACTTGGTCTTTCTATATTTCATTTTGCCCTCACATTAATATGCATTGAAATACTAGTGCCAGCACATGATTGAGTCTGATAGACAGAACTGAGAATGTGTGACAGTGAATTGTCAATTAAAATCCCTAAATAATATTATAGATAATATCCATTTTAAAATGTAGATCTGATCAAATAGAATAGTGCCAGTCTAGTACTACCTGAGGTTATTGAACGCTCACTGTGACAGGGTCCACAAATATGTTTGGTTCCTGATATGTCTAAGCCAGGAGAGAAGAGTTGAGCGGGGATAAAAACCAGTTATACTCAGACTGTCCTGTTGTTTCTGCTTCCAGTCCTGGAGTATGCTTTTGCTACGTAAATAACATTTGGGCATACACCTCTACCCCGATAGAACACGGTCCTCGGGAGCCAAAAAATCTTACCGTGTTATAGGTGAAACCGCGTTATATCGAACTTGCTGGGTAGGGAAGGCTGTGCCTCCCCGAACAGCCTGGCCCTGCCCCATCTGACCCCCACCTACTTCCCGCCCCCTGACTGACCTCTCAGAACTCCTGACCCATCCAACCCCCTCCCCAGGACCCCACCTCCTACCCAACCCCCCTGCTCCCTGTCCCCTGACTGCTCCGACCCCTATCCACACCCCGGCCCCCTGACAGGACCCTCGGGACTCCCACGCCCTATCCAATGCCCCCCATTTCCCATCCCGACTGCCCTGCCCCCAGAACCTCTGAACCATCCAACCCCCCCGGCTCCCTCTCCCCTGACTGCCCACCAAGACCCTCTGCCCCTTATCCAACCCCTCGGCCCCAGCCCAGCACCCTTAACACGCGGCTCAGAGCAGCATGTCGGAGCCAGACATGCTGATCTGCTGGAGCGCGATGCCCCACCCCCCAGAGCGCTGCTTTACCGCATTATATCCGAATTTGTGTTATATCGGGTTGCGTTATACCGGGATAGAGGTGTATTTAGCTAACATTAATGGAGAAAGGCGCATAGTCTACCACTGCAAAACTATAGGACAATGAGAAGTATTTTTCACAAGAGCAATATATACTGCAAGTAGTCTGGTAATTAAAAGACATGTTGAGTATGCATCTATTCTGTCATCTGTTGTGGATTGGATGGTATTTAAGCGTAACTTTAGAGATAACTGCTTATGTAAATTAGTGATCCGATTTTCTAAACATTCTTTTGATTTATGATCTGAACTGAGAAATGGGCCTGTACCAACACCCCAAATCTGAAGAATCTGCAACCTTTATCAAGTTTTGAGCTGCATCAAAATTCACAGCTAACCCTTATCGTTACATAAATGGTTCAAACCAAAATCCCAGTCCAAACACACTTGGAATTTTGATTTAAAATTTTAAAGCTATGGCTCATTGTCATCTGTCTGTTCATAATTAACAGAGTGCTAACCACCTGGATGTTTTCGGAGCTCAAATAGCACTGATGCCAACATAAGAGAACATTTAAAAATATCATTCCAAGGGATCAAAAACATAAAACCTTCAATTAATTTCTATGCTTTTTGCAGATTTGAAACCTACAGAAAAAATAAAAAGTTAAAGAACTTAATCAAAAATGCACTTCTTTGTGCCTTATTAAAGCACATGTTTCTAATTATACCTAATACTTAGATTAATCAATCAAAGTAAGGATGGAGTTTCAGTTCTAACTTGGCATTTCCCTTTGGTTAAATGTGTAAGCGTTTGAGATATTTTTTGTTATTTCTCTTCAGAAGAGTAAACCCTGTATAGATCATTGGAATTTACTTCTTACAATTGGATCATGCACAGTGTGGAGTAGAAAATTAAAATTATCTCAGCCACCAAAGAAAAATGCTTAAGAAGTGGACCTAAAGACTAGTAAAGTGGCAAAACAGCAACAACAGACTGACTGAAATCTGTGGAAGACAGAGAGAGAGAGAGAGAGAGAGAGAGAGAGCGCGCGAGAGCACGCGTGAGCGAGCGCACGCACGCAATATTTTTTAATTCAGTGAACCTCACTCGAGCAGAATTCTGAGAAGTGCTATTTTTAAGAGTAGCCAAAAAATTATCAGTTTCATTTCTTCCTGATAAGTAGCAATTTATTTTATTAAACAGAACTTTACTGTTCTCTTTCTGGCAGCTTGGCAGAAGCAGCACTGATAACTTCTTTCAAGGTCACACAGCGATTGAAACAATCTTTCTGTAACTGGTGAACCTCTAGTTGGCCAAAAGACCTCTGCATATTTTACTTTCAAATCCACAAGAAGATATGTTTAACAGTTAACTATGATTTAGCTATGGGGCCTCCTGTTATGCAAGTGTCTGATATGTACAGGAGATAACTGAATTAAGTTCTTTAATTTCTTTTGAAAGATCTGTCTAGGATGATCAGCCCTCCCACAGAGAAGAAAAATCCAGTCTAACAAAAGCAGGGGGAGTTTACTGCTGGACAACAGAAACATAATGAAGATTCCATCCGCAATGTTACACGTATTTTAAAACCTACGATTCTGGCCCTGCAAACAGATGTGCGCAGGTGAACCAATTTGCCCATACAGATCTAATTACAGGTTCAAAGCCTACATTTTCCAAAAATATACACAAACACAGTAAGGTATCCAACATCTGCAGGAACAAACAAATATTTTCATAACAGAAATTTAAGCTCCTAGTAAAACTGAAAATAAGATTCTGCATGCCCAATTTTTGACAAATTGAGCAGTCAGGCATGCAACTGAGCATTCAAGGTATCATTTTTCATAAAATTCAGGGAAACATTTTTATGCCCCCAATTGCACATTGATCACCACATGTGAACAATCCTGTTAGTGCCCTTGTTTGCATTAGATAAAGGAGTTTGATTGCTCGTTCTTAATTTCATCCAAACAACAGCCTTTGAAGCCTAAGAAAAAATAGAAGACAGCCTAATTTCACTGATGCCAAGACCAAAACATCAGTGCCTATGTTGAATCCCATCACTGAATTAGAGCCTTAGTTGGTTAAACCAATACCACCAAATTACATACTCCGAAAACATTCAAAACAGTTTCCCATTGCATCCTACTTAACCAGCAGATGAAGCCCTTCTTTCCTTGCTTGTTCCTCCTTCTCCCCCCACAAACCCAAACACACAGGGTGAGGATGAGGATATATGAAGGTCTTCTAAAACTATTTTGCATATCTTTTCAAAAAAGCCTTTCCATAGGAACACTGCAGAAATAAATCACTCCATGGCTTTCTCCTATTGCCTGCTCTTCTGACCATCAGCCCTGTAAATCCTGGTGTCCAAGCAAATATTTAGGAGTGACAAATCTTGTTCTCTGCTTTGTCATGTCACCTGTTGTGTATGCATAACTGGCCTCAACTGAGTATGTGCCTGGGATTTCAGATGGGATTGTACTCGGGGCGGCTAGACCGTCCCAATGCTCACACCGCCACAGCCGCCCTTCTATTTTTAACATGCTTGCTCAGTCAGAGCTAGTGCAGGTACGTCTATTCAAGCTTGAAATTACACTTCCAGCTCCAGTGTAGACATATCCAAAGTCACCTCATCTTTGTCTTGTATACCAGGGAAGCACGAGGGAGTTCTCACTTCCAGAGTGCTTAAGATGTGATTGAATGAATGGTCCAATACGTCAAAATATGACATGTGAACTGCAGTTAGTAAATGAGAATGAAAGAGTTGACAAAGAAAGCAAGCAGATCAAAGACTGACTGTGGTGAATATATGGCTTAAAATGATGGGACAAACTGCTAAGTAACAGGGACGCTATCGAGATTACTTAATTTAAAAGCACATTGTTTAGAGGGTAACTAACAACATCTTCGACCCCAATCTGGCAAGGATGTCAGTGAGGGTGTAGTGGCCCAGCTGCATGAAGTGGCTTGCAGAATCTGAACCTAAGACTATTCGAAAGATTTTTTTTTTAAATTTAATATACGCTAAGCTTTGCATTTCACTGAAGTCAGACAGTAAGATAAAATTCTATTGTTTTTATCTTAATCAAGTTCAGTTTTGTGTCTAGTCAGTTTCCTTTTCTGGTTCTCCTGCACTAGAAAGATGCTGTCAAGTTACACAGCATACAGGATAGATAGAATAGCCACTGTAGGCATAATCCTTCATCTCTGTTCATCCTCATGCCAGTAGCCCTATTGACATCAATAGGACTATAGGCAGGAATAGAGGTTGCTGGATTGGGACCAGTAATTGTAAGGCAAGGATGAAATGGTTAAAAAGTTATTTCATTAGTAACAAAGTTAATAAATGGAGACAATTTTTAGTAACTCACCAAAGTCAATATTTAGAAGCCTCACAGTGGATACTGAAGCCATTCTCAGTGACAAATGAATTAAGCAAGAAGAAAAAAGTCCCTTTAAAATAGAAGACCATCTTAAGAAAGAAACGTAAGAGACAAATACAGACACTCAAATACAGAATAAAGAGGAACAGTGATCATCATAAACAATCAATTTAGAATCAAGAACCACCATGACATATGAGGACGGATGGTCTTGTGGTTAAATCATAGGACTGCACGAGCATGTTCGGTTTCTATTCTTGCCTCTGCTACATAAGTGCTGTGAATTTCCCAAGGTCACACATCTTTGTATCGCAGTATCCTCATCTGTTAAATGATTATAATACTTGCCTATTGTACTTCTTATGGATGTTATGCAGAGGAATTAATGTTTGTAAAGCACATTGAGATCTTCAAATGGAATGAAATATAAGGCTAAAAAAAATCGATCAAGTGTTGTACAAATGTGCTAGAGTACAGTTCTCTGAATTATCAACATAAGCCTAATTAGTTGTCAAAAAGACAGAAAATTTCTAAAACAAGAATTTTTTTTTTTTAAGTTTGACACGTGGGGTTATGACCACCCTGTCCATTCCATATTGATGAATGGAACGGGTATCCTAATATGGAAAAAGCTGACAGCCACTGGTTTAGACAATTGTTTGAATGAGTAAACAGAAGTTATTTTAAATGTTTTATGTCAGATCTTCCTGATGTGTTCATACCCTCCCATGAAAATGCTGCAATGAACCACCAGAACAAAGGCCAAAAAGCAGTAAAAAGCAAAGGCAAAGCTCGACAGAAACCTATGCTGAATGGTTCAAAGTATCTTATAGATCAGAGGACCACCAGAGAAGATTATACAAAAATTATGAGAGTAAAAAAATAGAAAATGTCATTTGTGACATTGGAAAAGAAAACAATATAGAAAGAGCTGTGATTTCTACTTGCCATCCAAAAGTATAGTCCTGTTGCACAGTTCTTCAGCCCAAAGTCAGAATCAAACAGCGGTAAAATTACTTTTAAAAAGTACCAGAGGACAAAACAACCTGAAAATCTCAGTCTAACTGGCTCAGTTCACAACAGAAGCACACCAAATAAACGATGCTGCAGCACTTTCTTCCCACAAAAATCAGACGCTCCTCTGGCTGTATTAACATGGTAACTGAAGTGAGGACATTCAGCAGTGCAAAATAAAATAACTAACGTCATCATCACATGCCAGAATCCTACCTCCACAAGCTGCCTCAGGTTTTCGGTACAGCAACACAATCAAGTCTGTGCTATATTAGAATAGGAATCAGATTATGGTACTGTTTGGTAACATCCATTTTTTTCACCCAGCAGCACAAAATCTCAGCTCCGTAATGTAGTCCAGCAGGAGACCAAACACAATAAAAATGACAAAACGCTTGGGGTAAAAACCTGGATGTACGGAAGTCATTGGGAACTCCCACAGATATCAATGGGTTCAGGATTCCACCTTAGGAGAGGCAGATCTCATCCAGACGGCCAGGTACTTTCCCCCACAAATACAGCATCAATCCTAGCCCTGAAAGGGAAGTCCCAGGTCTTTTGTCTTATTTTTATAATCAATTAAAATGTGATGGGATGTAAAAACAAATCCTGTGGTTCAGCTAACAGATTTTTACAGCAATCAGGGAGGACTCTCCGGGATGCAGTTATTGTAGCTAGAAGAAAGTTCAATTCTCGAAACAAAAATGATGATCAAGATTGCCAAAAACAAATCAGCTTTAGAGTAGCCTTGGGCTGTAGATCAGATTCCCAGTTCTGGATATTTATCTGCTAACCCTATATTTGAAAAGGTACTAAATGTAATAAATACATAAGGGACTCGGTGACTGAACAGAATTAAAGTGCTGACTGCACTCGCCTCGGTCATAGCACGGCCCTTTCTAATAGTGGTCACTGATTTTCAAAACCATAATGCCCTGCAAAGCTTAACTTTAGATAAACATAAATTTAGCAACGGGAGCAGGAAGTGGAGAATTACATCACAGGAAGGATTTCTGGCCAGCCTGTCTTTCCCACACTGAGAAAAAGGTAGGTAGGGGTAGTGAGGTAGAGACCAGAGTTTCAAATAAGCAAAGCAACCAACAGATCCCATGGCACTCAGACGTTGAGTACAATGGGACCTGTTGTGTGCGGAGCTCATTTGAAAGTCTGATCACTTCAAGTAGATGCCTAAGCAAGATCTGACCTCTTGAAAAAAATCGAGCCCCCACTTCAGCTGCTAAGCACACATTTGGAAATCTGGCCCTAGGTGTTTAGGCCTGTCATTAAAAAGAGGACATTAAAACAATTGGTGATCAATATGTTCAAGTTCTGACTTCAGGTAAAGCAAGAAAGTTAAAAGATGTTTAAAAAACTTCTCAAAACTTCTCAAAAGTACGCAAGAGACTTAGGAATCTTTCAACGAAACTTACGGTATGTCAACACAGAGAAAAAATTCTGGAGCCAACTGAGAAGCAAGCATTTATTTGTCACAGGTCGCCGAGTTAGACTATATGTGCTGGAGAGGGAACGTAATGCTATAAACCCCCCTCCCCCGCCCCCCTTTAACTATAAGCTTTACTCCAGAAATTCTAGAGACAGGTGTCTCCCTCAGAGTCTGGGAAGCCTCATTTGGTTACCACAAAGTAGGGGGTCTACAGTAACTGCCAGAAGTCCTGTCTTGGGGTGTGTTGGCCTTTGAAGGTTTGAGAGGGGACTTCTAGGCCACTCCCTCCCAAGCCATTCTAATAACAATGCCTTTGGGACAGAAGATGCAGTCACTGAGGGGAAGGATGCTGTAGTCTCAGTTTACAGTGTGTAAAAAGAAAAGGAGGACTTGTGGCACCTTAGAGACTAACCAATTTATTTGAGCATAAGCTTTCGTGAGCTACAGCTCACTTCATCGGATGCATAAAGTGGAAAGTACAGTGAGCAGATTTTATATATACACACAGACCATGAAAAAATATGCATTGTAAGGAGAGTGATCCTACTGCTGACTCTGGTTTAGGGCTGGGGACCAACATTCCAAAGGTGGAGTGGGGGGGAGTTGAAGACTCCCTCCCCCACAATGGGGTGGATCAAAATGTCTCTTCCAGCTGCCTCCCTCACACAGAGGACCAGAACAGCAAGGTAGGCCAGGAGTTGTCTCCAGGGCAGCTAGGACTATAATCTGGGTTTCTGGCAGGGCCTTCTGGGATTGTAGCTGGATATATAAATAATTCTCTTCCCTCAGATCAGTTAGAGACCTGGAAAGGTCAAGATATATCTCCAGGAGATAAGGGACCACCCACTAATCAATTTATGTTTTTTTTTTTCTTTTATTTCTCATGCCACAGTATAAGAAAAAGAGGAAAAAAGAAAAGAAGCAAATCTCAACCCTCTCTGGAGAGGCCGAGTACACTGAAAAAGACTGGGGAGATAAAGCTCTGCCAAGGGAAGGTCTCTCTTCACACTTTTTTTTTTCAACTCCATCAGCATGGTTCTTTTGTTCAGTTTGTCCTGACCATGGGTCCCATTAATGGCTAGCAATTTACAGCTGCTTGCCATCTGGAAAGCTCTTCATCTTTATCTGATGTCATCTTAAAGGGTGAATCAAATTACCTAACAGTCCTCTCACATAAACAGAGTGAACTCTTCTTAAAATCAGTAATATTCTATTTCAGGTGAAATAAACCATGCTGCATATATGCAGAGAGTGCCTTGAGCACCAGTCCTGCCAGAAGACATAATAGTGCAGATCCCTGCACCAGAACGGAGGCCCTATGCAGAAGTCTGTAGGATCTGGGGCTTGGAGCCTAAGGCCAGGTCTACACTAGGAAATCTAATTGGCTTAACTGCATTGCTCAGAGTGTGAAAAATCCACACCCGAGTGGTGTAGTTGTGACAAAACAGAGACAAAAGGAAGTACTTCAACAATGCACAGTCAACCTGTGGAACTCATTGCCAGGGGATGTTGTGAAGGCCAAAACCTTTAGCTAGAACAACAAAAATCTGAAGAAAGGATTGAAGGTGCTTACATTAGAATTTATACCTATTGGTACAAAGGCCTCTGTGCTTTTTCATCTCAAGCTCAAATTCTTTGCAGGTAAGAGAAAGTTCAGCTTTCTAATATGAGAAAGCAAAATCTTTTCTTACAACACAGCTAAACAAGGAGGAGAGGCTGAAAATAATATTCAGGTGGATCTGTAGATAATCCTATTTTATAATCTGTTTTCCCTTGTTTAGGGTCAGATCCTATTCCCATTTAATCAATGGGAATTGGATCAGGCTCTTTGGAGTCTGTTGCAATATGCAGTGGTATTTTACTTTACACAGACTTTAAATAAAAATAAAGGGAGAAACAGGTTGGCTTTCAAGGCAGGTTCTTTTGTACAACTCTTGGAAACTATTATGGTCCTTCTGAACCCAGTCCAACATGATTGAAAACAAACTGTAAATAGTTTTGGGTTGATTGTTTTCTCTCTTTAAAAAAAACCAAAACTTTGCTGCTTAGCCCATAAGATACTTTTGATGGTCTGACTAGAAAATTAAACAAAAAAAATTTTTTTTTTTCAGAACACAAAATTGGACCAATGTGGTCAGGAAAAGGACACTTTTGTTGTGTCTCCTCTAGACCAAGTTACACAAACAGTACTGTACTAGGAAAGTCTACAACAGAAAATCTTCATTAAAGCACCATCCAGTCTTGTGATTATATATTCAACAGAATGACTTGCAGAGCATTCCCTTCAACTCCCTCAGGTGGGAAAATAAGCCTCGTGGAAAAGCTTTCATTTTCCATTCTTTCTTCATCTCCGCCTCTCCCATCACCAACAGTCAATTTCTTTGTGTAGCCCTGAAAGTGGGGGACTGGGTCCAATTAACCAGTTAAGACACTGAGGGAACTCTCTCCTAAAAGCTCTTGTTTACTGAAACAGGGACTGTAGCTCTTTTTAGAAATGCTGCTTGTAGCGGTCTTGATATTTGTTAGCTCCACAAATAAAGCAAGTTAAGAAGTTGTTTTGAACCATTAGGCCAGTATGCAACAGGAGTTTCTCTCTTCAATCCCTGACCGTGTAGTGCATTATCCTGGTTGATTTGTGTGCTGTTTGTAACCATGTTGAATTGTTTCACAGTTAAGTATTAGCCTGACCGGCAGTCCACAATTTATTCAATGGAAATGAACTTTTCTAGAATTAACGTTCAGCTACAGTTAGAGCTGGGCAAAACTTTTAGGATGAATATTTTATCTGATGAAAAATGCCATTTTGGCTGACCCAAAGCTAATTTTGCATTTGACATAAATAGTTTTGGTCATTCCCAAATGGCCAGAGGAGTGGTGACACTGCCACTTCCCAAACCCCTTATATTATAACATTTAGCCCAGTGGTTAGGGCACACATTGAGGATATGGGAGACCCATGTTCAAACCCCCGCTCTGGAAGAGACCCAAAATTAACTTTTCTGATTCAACAAAAACTGCTAAATATTTTGTATTGGGTTCAACGCAAACCACTTCCCCCACCCAATTTTTCAGAACTGCCACCGAACCAACAAAATCAATTATTCACCCAACTCTAGCTCCACTGCAACCTAAATTTCTATTATTGGATCAGAAACTAAGTGACCAACCCCCCAAGATTTTTACCCACAATAGGACTCTTTCCATTTAAAGTAATTTATGAAGTGCCATGAGAAGGAAAGCTGTAAGTTATATAAAACAGCTCCATCAGAAATAGCTTGTTTCTGCTACGCTGAAGTCAGGCTAGGGCATGTAAACTTAAAAACACTAAAGCTTCATCTTCCTCAACATTCCATCAAATTAGCAAGGTTATATACCTGAAAAGAAGTATCTTTAAACTCCAGCTACTAAGGAAAACAAATAGCACTGTCAGTTCAAATTCAGCATTAGGTGTCTGATGCATAGCTGAATCATTTAAATATTTAAAGTCTTATTTTTAAAACTAGACAATTGATTGACGATTACAGTTAGGAGACAGCTCATATTTCTCCACCCATTCAGGAGAGACAGGTTTCTCTTTAGAGCCACGATGAATAAAACAGAACTTCACATTCCGAGTTTTTTAAATAGAATGATGTTCTATAGAAACTCCACTTCCATGGTATTAATCCTACCAATATCAGTTTATTTGATACATAGCTTCTAATTTACTTCACATTAAGAAACATCATGATTTCATACCTCCCAACAGTCTAGGGTTCACAGGACTGTCCTGCTTTGACCCCCCAAATCCCATCGTGGTTGAAGCAGATCATGTCCCACGGAGCTGACTGGGCTCGGCTCCCTGCTCTGGGCGTTACAACTTGGCTCCTAATGCAGGGAGGCAGAGCCAAATACAAGTGAGTGGCATTGTAACCTGATGCACAGGGTCACAGCAGCACTCATTCAAACTTGAGCAGTGCTGCAACTGTGTGCCAGAGGTCAGGTCGCAACACCCAGAGCAGGAAGCCAAGCCCAGCCGGCCTTCTGGGACAGGAGCCGCCACTGCAGGATGAGCTCACAGACCTCCCAACCCCCAGCAGCAGGTCCTACCCCTGCTTTAGCCACTTGAAGTGTTGGGAAGTATACAGTTAAGGGCCTCATCACAGGAGGGAAGGATGTACTTTATGAAGGGCTGAAACAGCCTGCTGCCATGCTACCTGGGGTAGTAATGTAAAATTGTACAAGCTAATCAAGGTCTTGCCTTGTCAATACTCGGAAAGAAAGTAAACCCAGGTTGCTAGAGGAAGTAGTCCTGGGAATTCAGTAAGTGGCATTCCTTCCCTTATAAGCCAGAGCATGCTGATATGAGGCACTTTATTGCTTGAACAGGTTTTACATGACCACTTTTGGTCATTAAAAGGTTCCATGACACTTCTCAAGAAGAGAGGTGCTAGTCTTTGCATCTTGGAGGAGTTCTAATTTGGGCAACTACCTTCTGGCCTCTCAAGTTCTGAGTTCCCATTGTCAACGGGATATGGAATTCTCATTATCTTCATTTCTGAAACCGCGACATACTGTTGCTATTGCTATGTGCAGTTATTCAGTCTTCCCTTTAGAGATGTCTGCATTTCAATGAGTGTGGTGAAAGGATTAGTGAGATTTTTTAAATAATGATACATGTATGTTATTTATGGTACTCAAGATCATTTTGAATCCATAAATCCATAAAGTTATAATTTATTCATGTTTGTTTTGATATAGTTTATAAATGAGGCTTCAACAGGATCATATCCCCTGCAGATCAGCATAGAGGCTGCACCTGTGAGATTCCCTTCCCTTACATGTACTTCTAATTTGTTTTTTTTAAATGAAGCTCAGCTCTTTAGCTAAAGATGTAGCAGTTCATGTTTTTAGCTATGGAGGTCCCCAGTGTTTGAGGGCAGGAAGAGAGTCCTTAGGGAAGAGAAGGTGGTAGGCTGGAGCCTGGGGGGTAGTGTGGAAGAGAGTCAGCAGCTAATGGTGAAAGGGGAAGTAAATAGCAACCATCTGCGAAATAGCGCAGCTGACCCAAGAAGGAAAAAGGGAGCAGTCATCTGGGGAGTGGGGAAAGCATGTGGTGTCATGAGTAGAACCCCACCACTTTTTTCCTCACTCACACTTAGCACTTACACAGCACTCTGAATGTTCAAAGAGCACACATGAACAATCACACAGTAAAAATGTATCTTGCATTGCTTGACACCACTGTTCTATTAAAAATAGAGTATTTTTGGTGTGGTTAAACAGTGGAAAGAGATTAATGGCAGGCATGGTGAAGAACCTTGTAGTGGGTTCAACTATAACAAGAGGGATATTTTTGCTAACTGAGGATTCTGATCATGGAACACCTGCTGAAGGCTCATTTTGAAAGCACTGTCAGCAGTTACGCTGAGCGGCACCAGCAGTAACTTCAGCACACCGCTCAAGCAAGGAGGATATGAAGATTAAAAGGTAAATGTTAATGCTATAAGTGAATAGAAACTAAAATGAACCAGTTACCCTTCCATTACAGACTCAGCAGCCAATGTGGAGACACTAAGCTTCAGTGCTATCATTTAAACAATTCCCATCAAATGTGAGTTTTAAATTCTTGTTAATTTGTTCTCACTGAGAGAAGAGCAGGAGAACTTGTTGAGACTATATGTTAAACACATAGCTTAATTCCTAGAGACAACTGTACCAGCAATAAAAATACATTCCAGGCAGGCACTTGCAATGCATGTGATGAAAAAAAAAATAAAAAAATAAAGACAGTGCACAGATGCAGATTACCACCTGCTCTGCTCACACTAACTAGGGCTTCCTATTACCATGAGCACAAGGTATTTTTTAAAAAAAGTCTCCATCTGGTTCTTCATTAAAATCATAAATTGAGGCTTCGGCAAGGAATCATTCACAGCATGATCACGATCATCTTTCGTACACGGAGATTACTCACTGATCATTCTTGCAAACAATTTGCTGAAGTGCATATTGATAGCGGCGTGCTAGTACAGCAGGACCCAATGCAGAACGTGAGACACTCACTGTTCCGATATTTCCAGTGATGAAATAGTCACTTACAGGTATGTTTTGATAGTGTCAGTAGCCAACTCGGTTTTTGGATTCTTCCAAATGCTTCTCTAATGACCTCTAATCCAAACATCTAAAATCAGTATTAAAATCATTTTAGAAATGCTTGTCTGTGTTTTACTATTTTTCTTTGCGATACCGAGCCCCAGATACTGGTGCATTAGCCTCACCTTGTCTAAGTACTTCCATCTCCAGGCAGAGATGCATCTTTGAGGCACTTTTTGATTCAGGGTTGCTCCTTTCCTTAGGATCTACAGTCTAGCTTAACTGTACTTGCAAGATACTCCGCGTGTAAAAGCACACCACATATCCTGGCAGAAGAAACCATGTCAGTTCTACTACTTCACCCATGTCCACCCAGCAGAACAAGCTGAAGTTCTTGAGTAATTCAGAACAAACTTAAAATGGGGTCATTCAAGCGGACATGTCCAAACACTAATCATCTCTAGTTTAAGGAAAGTCTCGAAGAAATAAGTACACATCAATTTAGAGATCAGAAACAAAACTCCTTTATTGTTTTTCCCTGTACTGTGGAAATTCAGCATGGCTTCTACTATCCCAAACACTTTTAAGATACTTTTTTGTTTTGTGTTAAGATAAAAGGGGGAAAAAAAAAGATAGAAAATGAGGGGAAAAAAGGGAATTCTTTTCACAGAATTGCAGATGTGTCAGAACCACCTCAAGATTTCCAGTTTTCATATATACAGAGTCTAGTCATCTTGGTTTGGATCATAATGTGCTTCAATGCTCTTTTGTTTTTATCCTGCTCTCAAGTGTCCCAACACTGTCTTGATGGCACTTTTAGATGCCCTCTGCTGTTCCAAGTAATGGTAGTTACTGCCAATGTGAGGTGACAGCAGGAATTCTTGATTACTTCATAGACTATCATGAATTAAGTCACATATACATTATCATGTATGGTAGCTACACTATGTCGTCAGCAGCAGACAGATCTGTGCTCAAGGCCTTCACAATGACCCAGCATAGTGAGGCTGATGCATGGAAGACCCAGGTTTGAAGCAAAAAGAAACTGCATATCAAGAGATTAGAAATAATTCAGAAATAATTAATTCATTCTCCTTGAGCAGTTGGAGAAGAGGGAGCACTGATTGTGTGTATCTCAAAGTCGGTTATCTACATCACTACTACAACTTCAGATTCCTCAGGACCTCCACAATAAAATTAAAGTTAATAAAAGCTGGAACATTTCTGAAATAGACAATATTTTAAACAATTACTATTGTGTATATGTGCGCACACAGTGTATAATAAAATCATTTCTGGAATGTTCATTTTTTAATTTTAGCTATTTCAGCTTATTCTAAATACATGAGTGTTTTTATAATTGCATATGACAATCACATATGACAGATATTTCCGAAGAAGCAAGAGAAAACACGTTCACAAAAAAAGCATGATAGACTGAACATAAGATTCTCATTTAAGCACTTGCTAATGGAACAAAAATGGAACTCGACCCAAATGTGTCTAATTTAGTACTTTATCAAACAGACCTCTGTGGATTGAATGGAATATTACACTTTTCTAACTGACTGGCTGTAGTCAGATTTAAGACTCAAAGTTAATACAGTTTTCTGAATATTAAAGTCTAAAATGAGAATTAGGAAGAAAGAAAATTCTTAGTACCTCAGCTACTGATTTTGGCGAGACCTACTGTATTAAGAAAAAGTGATAAGAGCCCTATCAAAATGATAGGGGGTCGTTTTTACCAGGATTTTTAAAAAAATACATCTTCCTTTAAAACTTGAGGTGATTGCACAATTACATTAAAAATATGTTCAAAATGGTCTTTTCCAGCCTAATACCCTAACACTATTTCCTCATTAAATCCATCCTCCATCAACAGTCCTCCCCCTAAGAAAAACAATGGGAAAGCACATTCCTTGTAGCATACCCTGAGAGACAGCATCAGGCTTTGCAGGACCAGCTGGGGGAGCAAGTTCCAAAATTCCTTCTCCAGTTTCCTCAAGGAAACTGCTGGGTTGGGTGCCTAAGAGGATCTCAGCTGCAATGTATCATGGTATCATGTACCATCAAGGTGGCCACAGAAGCTAAACACTGTACATCAGTGACAGCATAGATAATTCCTGATCAGTTCCAATTTTCTGTTGGAATGATTTCTTGATAGAAAATGCACTTTCTGGAGGAAAATTTCAGTTTTACTTGAAAATTGTGATGTTTGTTTATTTGGAAAATCATTCCCAGCTCTGGGGATCCCCTGCTCTTTGGCAGGCCATCTGACAGGCTGCTGGGGAGCCCAGGCTTACAGGCTTGCTGGTTCCCAGACAGTCCGCCATGAGGACTGTCTCAGAGTTGGGGGGTTTCCAGTACTTTCAGGCTCCCCTGCAGCCTGGAAGCCCTGGCACCACAGCCACCTAGTTCTCCACCTGGCAGTCTGCCTTAAACTTTTAATCTTACGTGGTTACAAAAACACATTGAGCCAAAGTGCAAAATTGCTATATTTTTTTCACTACAATTTGAGCTAGTTTTCATACACTGCCCCAGTATGAACTTGTGCTGTATTTCATTTGGGGAGGCAGATGTGGGGCATTCACCTCACGGAAAGTTGATCACAGGGTATGTTCCTGTACACTCACAAGCATAGCAATTTCAATCAATGGATGAAAACAACACTGCTGATCAATATATTTTGTGGTACTTGCGCTTCAGAGTGCACCTATCTACAAAAACACCACTATAAATTGTCCAGCTGAATAGCCGATTCATTTATAAAGAGCAGCGTGGATGTGTGAAAGAAGAGATAAACATTTACTAAGCAGTTACTAAGTAACTTAGTCATTCCTTAGCATTTACTTGCTATAGTTAGTACGGCAAGCTTTTCTGGCATTCTGAGCCTGTGAAAATCCAAGTAAAATATAAATACTATGAGCTCTACCTGACCCATCTGAATGCATTTGTAAAGTGCTGCCCATGTTTAACAGTTATAGGTTAAAGAAATAGAGGCAGATACAGGATCCCTAGTCTAGCTTCTCTAATGAAGCACCTAAGGATTCCCGATGTAAGAGAATTCCCAGGGGCTGAAGTAACCAGCCATGCTGGCTCTATCTCACATACTCCAAGTTTTCCCTGTTCTTCAGCACAGATGGCATGTTGGAGATGGGCTGGCACATTAGGCACGGTAGGATTTATCTTTTCTCCCCCTTCCCTTGAGTTCCAAGATGAGCACCTGCTCAGTGTCTGATCTGATCTGGCATATGGCCTTTTATGAAACTTTAAAAAAAAAATTGTATGGAAGGTACACTGTATTGTATGGAATTCAGCCATAAACTCCACACTTCTGAGCAAGGATTCCAAGTTAGTTTTGTTGAAGGCTGACTGTGAAAATTAACGGGGAAAATTTTTCTCAGTTCTCTCTGACTCTCCTCTTCACCCAGGATCGGACAGATGCAAAGTCTTCCTTCCACATGTAATAGGAAGAAAGTTGAAATTACATTTGATTATTCCAAGCATGTGTGTGTGAGAGAAACCTAAAGAGCAAAGCTGGAAAACAAACCAATAGCAGATTATTATTATATTATTATTATTCCAGCTGTAGGTGTCTAGCTGCTGTGGAGACATACCCTAAGTTTCAAAGGCTCCTGGCTCTCTGCACAGAACAGAACACCCAAGACACTGCACTGGGACCGCGCTTTGAAGAGGAAATGCTCCCAGAAGATCATGTAGGTTGCTCAAACCAGTTCAAATTTTAAAAAGTGTCAGAGAGCAAAAGATGACAACTTCAACATTCCAAAGGCCCATCTCAGAGCTCCCTGAAAAACTCATTTAAAAAGAGACAACATTATCCAGGAGTCCCCTTCTTTCCAGATAACATTACATGATGAGAGGCAGAACCTTTAATAGATCAAATGCAGTAAAAAGAGGTGTAACAACAAACTTTAGATTTGAACTTCCTCAGTTGTTAAGGGGTGTTCAGATTTGGGATTTTGTCTGAGCTATATTTGTAATTAAATATGATTATTAGACTCACTGGATCATCAAAAGGCATATTTGCTCCCTAGGGACTAGTTCCCTGCCAGATGTCAAGCTCCAATGGCCTCCCAGCTCAGGTACAAGAGATTCAAAAAAGGACGTAAACATTTATTTACGACAGCAGACGTATTTGTTTTCTATTCTCTTTCCTTACTGAAAATGGCTAAACCAGTTTAACTCATTAAAACAAACACACCATCACTCATGTTCTTGGGTTGAGAAAAAACATGCAAAAGCAGTGTTATGATAAATACCAAGCAACTGACATGAAACATGTACAACCTAAACTACAGGTGTTTGGCCTGCAAAACTGTGAAAATAATGTAAAAATCCATTCAAAATAGGATAACTGAATTTTCTGTATCTAGGTCCATCTGCCTTAATTACCTTAAAGATTAACAAAATCCATATGACAACTGCAACAAAAACTGAAGGGTCTGGTATAGGCCTGGGATAAAAAGACAAAACAAATGAAGATTTGATATTTCCAAAAAGCAAGGAAAGAGAAAAATATTCAAATGCCACAATCAGGTAACTTCGGAAAGTATTTCTGAAAGAAAGCTTGTAAACAGATTGCTTTCTGAAGCCTGTTCATGACTCTCTGGGGTTGTGTCCTCACATTAAGAACTCATGGCTTAGCAGGATACAGCCCCTCCCGGAGGGATGGCAGATCCCACATAGCTACAGGAGGAGGGCTCTGACCATGGCTAGGCCACCCCACACTCCACTGAATCTCTCCCTCTAAGACAGAGAAATGGCTCCGTTTGGTTTTCTTCCTTTACGAGAAGGGCCTTAGTTCACTCCAAATGCTGAGCTACAGCAGAAGTGGATGATTCAGCCTCCACTCTGCTCCCAAACATGTGACCTTCCTGTGTTCTGTGGCATGTATCAGTAACTGGAACATACCTATTTTTATTCCAAATTAGCCCTTGCCTTTGGCTTTGCCCTTACCTACAGTTTGTAGGGCTTTATACTGATTTCAAATACTCAGGAATGTAGCCTCTCTCCTGGCCTAGATCCCCACCATTGGGGAGAAAACCTGCAGAAGGATCCCTTCACATGGTCCCATTAGGGGACCCTCCTCCATAGCCAGTTATCTGCCTGGCTCCCCTGGGAGATGCAAGAGGCACCAACTGTAATCCCAGGCAGCCTGCCCGTTGGTCCTATCGAAGGGGCTGATAATGGCCCCCATTACTGTAGTATCTGAGCACTTCACAATCTGTACTGTTGTCCTCACAACATCCCCCCTGAAATACTGAACTATTACTGCTCTATTTTACAGAGTGGGGACTGAGGAACAGAGACTTACCCAAAGCCACACAAGAAAGCTGCAGAGAATTACACCCCACTTTCCTGAGTCCCAGCAATAGTGCCCTATCCTCCAGACAATCCTTCTCCTCTGTTTGCCCCGATCATTCTGCCCACTCCACTGGAGCCTTGGTACCAGGGCTGCCCCCACCAGGGAAGCTCAGCAGGGAAAACAACATGACCCACCTCTGTATTTTACTTTCCGGAGAATCCTCATAAGGTGAGAGAGGACAGTGTCTCTCTCCGCTCCTTTCCCCAGTCCTGCCCCAGCCTGCTAGTCTTCATTCTCTCCCTTTCATGGACCCTATAGCTCCTATCATGGGGTCTGGAGGAGGGGGGTAACAGTGCCATGAAGACAGCTGACCCTTCCATCTGTCTCTGGAATGACCCCTATCATACATGCATCCCAGGGAGGGATGATCTGGGCCACAATGAACAGGATCACAATATGTAGCTACATATCTGAGATCAGAACTGAGCCCTGGAAGTTGCTAGTCAAAGCTGCCTCCTAATGTGTTTACATGTTGTCCAACTTTAATCAAACCTTACTGAAAGAGGGAGCTCAGTGATGATATGCAGAAACTCTCACCATTGTTTAGCACTTAACTCAGACCTATACATTTAAATTCTACACCACTGTCACTGCTAGGCTGGATAGCTACAGTTCATAAAATGATCTTATTCTACCTAGAATATTCACTGATCCTACAAGATAAAATATATTCTAAATATACAGCATGTTCTTAAATACAGACACCTCCCCCCAACACACACAAACACTAAAAGTTTCATCTAATGATTAATCCTCCCAGCCTTCTAATCTTTCTAGCCTTACCTTTAATTATTCCTTTATTCATTCATATGCAGCATGCCTTGTAGTATGCTCCTCCATACCAAGTGCAGTAATAGGAATGGCTACTGATGAACACAGAGTGCAGTAAAGGCTCACACACAGATAATTTAATTAATTATTCTAAACAGAAAAGCCACTCCTTACGCATACCAGTTTCATTTAAATATGACGTTTGAAAAGCAGCAACTTTGGAATGTAAAATGCCATCCCAGCAAGTTACAGTCCTTCCTCTGGTATTCCTCACCAACAGTCATGCATACCAAATAATAGAAAACAGAACTGGAAACGTGAATTGAGGAAGGAGAATAAGGAAGTAATTTTTGGATGTCACTATTGCCACAAAACATGCTTTTCAGTTTTGAATGGACTGTAGCTGCACTATTTATAGCAAGTAATATCTCAATGTTTCATTTCCCTCCCAAGTGAAACAAGATTTCTGTGGAAATCTTTAATTACGGAATTTAAAAAATAATTTATTTTTGTTTGTGCCTCCAATGCTAACATGTTAGAATGACAAATGCGCCCTGAAAAAGCAGCTGTCTTCCCCATGCTCCTCTTCTTGCACAGGGCTTCTCACGGAGATCAGTACAAAAATAAATATTTGTCAGAGTGAGAATTACAGCTCAAGCAGTGTAGTCTAAGGAGAGCAGAGTAGCTCTCCAAGATAGCACCCTCTTCCCACTAGCTGTAACAGTGGTTCTAATTTTTATAATGATTTACTAACGTACAGTACCTCTAACAAAACTGGTTTCTTGCAACAACTGCAAAGCAATATAGTTGATAAGTCTGATATACTATGTAATACATCTAAGAATAGAAGGATACATTGCAGATTTACATATACATAACCTCCTCCCCACCCCTGACAGTATATACAATATTGCAAATGCTGAAAACATGAGAGTTCAATTTCTTGTGCCCTTACACTTTACCCCACCTCACATGTTCCTCAATAGGATAGTGTTATTTGCCAGAGTTACCAGGTAACACGCAATTTCAGTGCAATTAAGTCACTAGGAAAAAGCGGAAAACAAATATAAAGCTGGACACACCTGTGCTTTTCTTCAGAAGGAGCCACAATTCTGCAATATCCTTGTACAGCAAAGAGATCAGACTTAACGTCATATTGCCACAAATCAATTTAGTGAAAAGCAGTTCCATAGACAGTGACCTATTTATCTGTAAGCCTGCCTTCAGAACACAAAGCAAGCACAAAATTCCATCTTTCAGTCAAAGCCAAGCTCTGCGGGATACAATACCTTTCCTCAAATTACATGCAAAGCAAGTGTGCCTTTCAACATGATCAGAGGTCTGGCAAAGGGTTAGCTGTTTACTGAATATTTATCAGTTTCAGTCTTATTGTATAAAGAACTGGCATGTATTACACTCAGTTTATTTACTTAGAGTGTGAACACATTCACTGTTCAAATACTGTCAGAACAAGAATGTGTTAAAAAATTAATTAAAGCTCTCAATGTTGCATGTCACAAACCTTCCTTTAGGAGCCCTACATTTAACAAATGGTAACCTCTCAAGTAAAACTATCTTTTTTTCCTCCCAACACAATGAAATATATTGTCCAACAGACAGCTGTCTTCCCCAAAGACCATTCTGATTAGCAAATCCCTTGGAATTTAACTGGGCATTTCATATTTAGTAGGGAAATCTCACCCTTGCATCTTCGACTGAAATAGATCAGAATATTTTGCCTCGTAGCAAATCCATAAAGCATCTGTTCCTTATGAAGATGTATAAATCCACCAAATGTGCTACAGACAGCTCCCTTCTCTAAAAAAGAACCCTATTTTACTTACAGAGTCACATTGGTGAAAACCTACATCAGGCTTTCCAAAAAAAAAGAAGCAATCTTTAGAAAATCCATTATGACCAATTATTTTTGTATGACCTTTCACACACAAATATTTAGCAGTCTTGCTTTACTTGATCCTTTAAAGTAATTGCTGAAGGATAGATGATCTGTTAATTAATGGTCTCAAGATTATTTAGCAGCAATCCAGACTCACTAATATGAAGAGTATGAAGATAAATGAGAATGGCAGCAGCAGCAATTAGATGTCCTCTATGAAAATTCCTGGATTCCCTCCCCCTTAGTTGTTATAAGAGCTCTTTTCCAACAAGAGAGGCCAAGAAAATAGAACAGCAGCAATAAAGAGATTTGATTGATGCTTATATCTGTTCACAACAATCCATTTACATGGGGAAAAAGTTCAGTTCTATATTCAGCAATCCAGGCTATCAACCAATTCTATACACGCAGAACTAGCAGAAAACAAGTGACCAATGGAGTGCATGGAATATTTTAACTGCTTACCTGCAAAAGTTTTACTAGTCTGCCTTCCACACATCCATCCTCAGTGAGGCAGAAATGCCTATAATCTCAAACCCACTTAACATTTTGTCAAGCCTGACCTTAAAAACCTCAAAGGAAGGAGATTCCACCACCTCCCTAGGTAAGCCATTCCAGTGCTTCACCACCCTCCTAGTGAAAAAGTTTTTCCTAATATCCAACCTAAACCACCCCCACTGCAACTTGAGACCATTACTCCTCGTTCTGTCATCTGCTACCACTGAACAGTCTAGATCCATCCTCTTTGGAACTCCCTTTCAGGTAGCTGAAAGCAGCTATCAAATCCCCCTCATTCTCTTCTGCAGACTAAATAATCCCAGTTCCCTCAGCCTCTCCTCATAAATCATGTGCTCCAGCCCCCTAATAATTTTTGTTGCCCTCCGCTGGACTCTTTCCAATTTTTCCACATCCTTCTTGTAGCGTGGGGCCCAAAACTGGACACACTCCTCCAGATGAGGCCTCACCAATGCCGAATAGAGGGGAATGATCACGTCCCTCAATCTGCTAGCAATGCTTCTACTTATATAGCCCAAAAAGACATTAGCCTTCTTGGCAACAAGGGCACACTGTTGACTCATATCCAGCTTCTCATCCACTGTAACCCCAGGTCATTTTCTGCAGAACTGCTGCCTAGCCACCTGGTCCCTAGTCTGTAGCAATGCATGGGATTCTTCCGTCCTAAGTACAAGATTAAGTGCACTTCCCTCGATCTGTTGGCAATGCCCCTACTTATACAGCCCAAAACGCCATTTGCCTTAAATATAAATATCAAACAAGCTGCTACAGTACACTGCATTAAAATACAGCTTGAGTGCGCAACTAAACCACAACTAAAGAAATTCAGCTATTTCATTCTTAGCATTCACTATTATGCTTCCAGGATCTGTAAGGAATCACAAATGTGGCTGGATCCTAAAGAATTTTTTTTTAAAAATTAGAGTTGGACTAAAAAAACAGCCACCCCATAGAAAATATTTTAACTGCTCCAGATCTTACATATAACTCTTTGAACTTCCATAGTGCCTTCCATCTGAAAAACTCAAAGCATCTGTCATAAATATAAAGGGAAGGGTAAATACCTTTAAATCCCTCCTGGCCAGAGGAAAAACCCTTTCACCTGTAAAGGGTTAAGAAGCTAGGATAACCTCACTGGCACCTGACTCAAAATGACCAATGAGGAGACAAGATACTTTCAAGGCTGGAGGGGGGGGGGGAAACAAAGGTTCTCTCGGTCTGTGTGATGCTTTTGCCAGGACCAGAGCAGGAATGCAGGTCAGAACTCCTGTAAAGGGCTAATAAGCAATCTAGTTAGATATGCGTTAGATTCTGTTTGGTTTAAATGGCTGATAAAATAAGTTGTGCTGAATGGAATGTATATTCCTGTTTTTGTGTCTTTTTGTAACTTAAGGTTTTGCCTAGAGGGATTCTTTATGTTTTGAATCTGATAACCCTGTAACGTATTTACCATCCTGAGTTTACAGAGGTGATTCTTTTATACTTTTTGCCTCCATAGCTCTCCTGTGGGCAGCCTCTAGGGATTTTTCTACCTCTTTCACTGCCTCCAGTCTGGTTAACTCCAATTTGTGTTGTGCCTGGGTTTCTGTCATGTTAGCCTCTGTTTTTAACTAACTTTACACCCGAGAGTTAGAAACAAAAAAACAAACAAACAAACAAACTTGGCTTGTCAAATATATATATAGGTTGTGCTGCAATCGGATACCTATGTTCTCTGATAGTGATTGTCAGCCTACAGAAAAATCCTTAAAAAAAAACCAAACAAAAAACTAACACCTTTGTCTCCAGGCAAATAGACAGAAAACCCCTTTAGTTGCTCTTAGCTAAAAAACAACTTCAGGTCCATGAAGACTTGTGAATTTCCCTGCAGGAGGTTAACTACCCTTCTCAGGTTCACTTTTACAAGCTGTACTCTCAAAGTTCTGTTGTCTTTCCCTTACCAACCTCTACTTCCACAAGGAATGAGATGTTAAATTCCTGAGAGACTACGAGTCCTACCCAAAGTGTCTAGAGATGAGAGTAGACCTGCCATCCCCTGCATTCTCAAGAGATTAACTACCCAGCTGTTCTGCTCTGCAGACTCAGCTACCCAGTCTTCCCTCTCGCTGGCTGGGCCCGGGGTCACAGCCCCACTGATCCCTGTCCCTGGTAGCTCCATTCTTGCCGTGGACTCACTTCCCAGCAGCGCCACTGGACAAGGCAAACCTGGTTGGCAGCCGTCCTGGCCTGCCTGTGGGTCCCTCCCATTCAGCTGGGATCTTATCTCCCTCCTTGCTCAGCGCTGCCCTTGCTGTTCCAGTGGGGGCAGGCAGCTAGCTCTCTGCTCTCCTTACAGCATCAGAGCCAGCGTGAGCCCCCTTTCCGGTGTGCAGGGGGGCAGGGAATGTCTCTTTGTCCCACCCAGCCCCAGGGGTCTGGTTACAGACAGGCAGGTAGCCTAAGCCTAGCAGCTCCTCCCCCCTGCCAGCCAGGTCATCTGCATTTTCACTGACCATTTCCCTCTCCGCCGATTGGTTCCCTGGATTCAAATTCAAATCCTCAGCCATTAGAGGAGCAGGGCCTGGATCCTGTCCCAAAGAGACACCATCACCCCCCAACAGGACTTCACAGCTGATATTCTAGAGAACCCCAACAACCAGCCAGCCCGACCCCTCCTGTGTTTGCATAGGGATCTGGGCCATAGGCAGGGCGATGGGTTTCATCCCTGGGACCTTCACGCAGGTCACACAGCCCTTCAGCATCTGGTGGGGCTGCACCATCTAGGGCCTGAGAACAGTTTTCTCTGTCCCAGGATCTCGCCACCCCAGGAATGTCTCCCCATTGACCATCACCTTCCACTCCCACTGGGGGTCCGAGGGGCCTGACCCCAGGAAACTCCACACAGACATATAGGTTGGGGTCAGGAGTGGGAGCCTGTCCACCACCCCACCCATCTGGCTGACTGAGTCTATGGCCTTGGGACCCAGCAAGGGAGGTAGACACCGGGGCTTTTCCGCAGTATCCCCCTCGTTCAAATCTCCAGCCTGCTCAAAGGCAGTGAGGTGGGCATCCACATCCCCCCCCCTCCTTAACCAGGGGCAGCAATTTAGTATCGAGGTTCCCTGCGGAATTGGCACCCCGGGGTCTATCTCCACTCACCTCTGGGAGGTCCCCTATGCCTCTCCACTCCACCATTGCCAGTTCATGCTGCTGCTGCTTCTGCAGCTCTTTCTTGGACTCTCGCTCATTTGGACTCAGCTCCAATCCCGTCCGTCTCTGATCCCCTGATGGGGAACCCGATCGTGAAGACCCCTGTCTGGTTGGGGACAGGAATCTTGGGGATGCCTGGCTACCACTCCAGCTGCTCCCAGATCCTCTTGTAGCTCCATTTGTGTCAGGAATCTGCTCCTTAGAGAGATCATCCTCCTCCAGCTGCATGATTACCTCTGCCTTGGTGAACGTTCCAATGCGCAACCCTCTCTTTTTTGCACAGGGTTACCATGTCCTTCTTAAGGAGATGGTGATAGGCCATCACTCCACTGTTCCCAAGTTGTTGTGGACTCACAGGCCTGTGTGCTTTCAGCTCCCCACAGTTTCCAGGGAGAACCCCTAGTGTGCCAGCCTTCTCGAGGTCACCCCCTCTTTGCCAGGGTCGAGCTGCAGACTCCTCTGTCCCTGGGACCGCTCACTGCAATCCCCAGGAAAGCGTCTTACAAACATTAGTGAATTAATTTTCACATCACACCTGTGAAATAGTTAAATACTACCTCAATTTTACAAATGTGGAAGCTGAACCAATGAGATTAAAGTGAGTTGTTCTATGTCACACAATACATCTATGACAAAGTCAGGAACAGAACCCAGATCTCTTGACTCTCAGTCCTCTGCCTCAACCATAAGACCCTACTCCCATGGGCGGTGAGTATCAGAGGCTTGGGGCGGGACAGTCTCCCTTAACAGCCAGGCACGGTCCCAGCCACTCTCCTCCCCCAGACCCTCCCAGCTTCCTGCTCTATGTCTCCCCCTGTACAGGGGCCCCGGCTCAGGCTCAAGCCATGCCGCGCCCCTCCCCCCCGCAGCACTCTGGGGCTGAGAGGACTGGGGCCGTGCTGCCCTCCCTCCCAGCGCTCCAGGTTCTAGCCTGGGGTGGGGGCTGGTGGCCATGGTGGGGGGGCTCTGAGCTCCAGCAGGGGGCACAAAAGGGGTGGGGCTGAGGGGCTAGCCTCCCGCAGCCAACGGTTTATGCGCCGCCCATGCCCATTCCCTCTTGAAGTTTAACAGATTGGCACACAGATTATCACCTGATACCACCTGGAAGGCATGTAGAGAGGAGTCTGTACATTGGATCAAGACCTTGAATTCCAATCCTCAGACAGCAATTGTAATTAAAAATTACCTTATTTATAGTTTTTGCAGTACAAAATGGTCCCAGGCAGAGCTACTCCTCTTCCCTATTAGGGCATTATCAACACAGTATTTTGGAAATCAGAAATTCTATTAATCTTAAAATATATGCATGGGCGCATGCTGCTGTTTCTTTCTTATTTAGCAGCACAAAGTCACTCAGATGCAACAGCTAGTGTGAACTCAGCACTATATTTGGCTGATTAGACAATTACTAACAGCTATGAGAGTCAACAGTCTAACCTAGTGATCCCCAAACTGTGGCAAAGGAGGCACAGGGGAACATTCAGGAGGGCATGGCAGGGCCTGGGCCAGCCCTCACAAAGGGTGGTGCTATAGCCCCATTAGGGTCAGGAATCTGTTCCTTAGAGCAGTCATCCTCCTCCAGCTGCACGATTAACTGTGCTTTGGTGAACTTTCCAATGCTCAACCCTCTCTTTTTGCACAGTGTTACAATGTCCTTCTTAAGGAGATGGTGACACGCCATCACTCCGCTGTTCCCAAGTTGTTGTGGACTCTCAGGCCTGTGTGCTCTCAGCTCCCCACGGTCTCCAGGGAGAACCCCCTAGTGTGCCAGGCATCCCGAGGTCACCACCTCTTTGCCAGGGTCGAGCTGCAGACTTCTCCACCCCAGGACCGCTCGCTGCAATCCCCAGGAGAACCCTGTTACTGCAAAAGTCCTTCTCTCTCCAAGGGCCAAGTTGCAGGCTCCTCCGCCCCTGCGACTGCTCACCGCAGTCCCCAGGGGGACCCCATTACTGCACAGTCCTTTTCGCTGGTCACACACTCCCAGGGGTTAACCACCCCCCGAAACCACTCCTCTCTGAGCCTTCAGCACGCCTGGTCCTTGTCAATCCCCCTTCGTTTTACTGCTCCTCCGTCACTTACTGCAGGAAGCGCCATCCACGGGGTGCAGTACATCCCACCTCTGCCACCAGTTGTCACCGAGTCCCTGGGCGATGCTCTGGAACTGCTCCCTACGAAACCAGTCAGGACTCTGGGGAAGTCTCCTTTCTGTGAGCAGACTGTCTTCAGGACACACAGCTCACACAACTTCCACCTTCCTGGGTCTGACCTCGGAGCATTCAGCATCGTCTGCCCCTCTGTGTGCTTCCCACAACGAGTCTGCCCAGGCGGGGTCCTGGGGAAGCCAGAGGGTCCTGCACCCCAACTCCGCAGTCAGATGTGACTCTCAGCCAGCCAGTAAAACAGAGGTTTATTAGACAACAGGAACATGGTCTAAAACCGAGTTTGTTGGTGCAGAGAACAAGATCCCTCAGCTGAGTCCATTTTGGGGGGGACGGGGGGCCGTGAGCCAGACAACCACGTCTGCACTTCACTCCTCGTCCCCAGCCAGCCCCAAACTGAAACTCTCCCCCGCCCCTCCTCCTCTGGGCTTTGTCCCTTTCCCAGGCCACGAGGTCACCTGATTCCTTTGTTCTCCAACCCTTTAGCTCTCACCTTGCGGGGGGGCGGAAGGGCCCAGGCCATCAGTTGCCAGGAAACAGGGTGTTGGCCATTCTCTGTGTCCAGACCCCTGCACACACCTGCCCTCTAGGGCTCTGCAACGATCATACACCCTTATCCCACCACCTAGATACCTAAGAACTGTATAGGGGAAACTGAGGCACCCCCACAATATTCAGAGGAAACATTAAGAACAGTCCTGCTTCATCACATCTCTCCCCCCTTCGAGACCGAACTGAGTGGGGTCACTTTAGCCGGTGACCTGGGGAAGTTCGAAGCCACCAACGTCCCATGGATGCCCCAGCATCTCTCCCGTTGCTTGGTGGGAGTTACACCAGGCCCTTCCAGTTTCATGCCCTCCCTTAGGTCGGGGGTGGTCAATAGCACTTGCATGCTGCATATGGGCATGTTTATGCAGTCCGTGCCCTTTTGCCACCCCAAAACCCCCGGGGGTCAAACTGGGATCGGGTCTTCTCTCAGCGCTCAATTCGGGCTCTCTTGGTTAAGAGCCCCCATCTTGACCTGGGCCACATAATGTTCACTTACAGAACTAGCACAGAGACATTCCTTTCTCAACAACCTTGTCTACCCAACAAGCTGGCCAAACACAACCACTTGGTTATAGGACTGTAACTTTCTTAACAGCTTTCACTTCATCTGAGACCTTCTCAAAGCTATCCACACTGGATCTTTCAACAAGAAAGTCAGTGGATCCATCCACAACAGAAAATTTCTGGCTCCCAGCCGGGGGCCCTGCTCCAGCCCTGCCCCCTGCCTCAGCTCCATTCCCAGTCCTGCTCCCAGATTTGGCCCCCGGTGGCTGCTCCACTCCTGGTCCCAGGCCTACCCCCACCCAGCTGCAGCCCCAGCCTTGGTCTCTTTACCCTGTCCACACACTCCCCACGCAGAGCCATGGTCCTGCTCCTGGCCCCATCTCCCATGGGTGAGCACAGACAGACGGAGGTAAGGGGGGGCGCAATGTGAAAAGTTTGGGGACCACTGGTCTAACCTGCTGCACAGCACGCTGAAAATTGAGTCCTCATAAAATATATTTAATTACACAGAAGTGATGACATTCCTTTTAGATTACGTGGAGGAAAGACACGGACTGCCTTTAATGGCATCTGTGGAAAAACAGCAGAAGTAAAGTGAAAGAGGGTGCTAAACCACTGTCACAAAAACAGAAATATGTATCCTGTCAACAAACAAACATTTATAAATACACAATAACCTGACACTTTGGCATAGTTGAATCTGCGTCTGTCTCTCTCTCTGGGTCTCTTTTTTTTAAAACAAACTTGCATGGTGTTGATTACCTTGACCGTAAAACTAAAAGCAAAGATGAAGTGTAAACGTTTGTGTAGATTAAAACTGCTTTTTTCTGAATCCTTTCAGATTGTGAGAAAGGCAGACACAAACCTCATCACAGACAAGGATTTCAGAGCACAGGGATTCCCATGCAGAGGAGGTTGTAGAGCTAACCAATATCTCGGGTGAAAGCAGAATATCAGTATGATGGTAATTAGGTTCCTTGTAAATTTCAGAATGTTTAGATCTGTAGAAGTCTTCAGTTACATATAAAATTGTTGTGGGAGGGAGACAGCCAAGAGCAAGAGATAAGGGGACACTAAGAGAAGCAGTTACCTTTGAAAATGTTATTTTTGACTCGGCTTCCTATTGTGTGCTTCAGGAAAAAAAAAAGATCAGATTGATACAAAACCTAGTAAGAAAAGGAGGACTTGTGGCACCTTAGAGACTAACAAATTTTATGCTCAAATAAAACACGGCTGCTACTCTGAAACAAAACCTAATGCAGATTGATGCAAAACCCAGATAAAGCTCACCCTGACACCTCAGCATGTCCTGAAAGTGAAGGGTTCAAAGTTCATCACAGTCACACTACTGAAGAAAGGGAAAAGGGGTTTAATAAAGATGTGTCGACTGTCAAGGGAGGGAGAAGGTTTTGCGGTTTTGTTATTTTTAAAGTAGTCCAACAAGAAGCCCAAAGAAGTTGTGATGCTGGCAGACCAGGTGCCAAGGCCCCGAGGTCTCAACTGAACACTGACAAACACATAGCTGGAACTAGTCAGACTCACTTGTAATATTAATGTTGTTAAAATAGGTATTAAATACAAAAATCAGTTTCATGTTTAGACTTGATGAAATGCTTGTAAGTTGCTGCATACATTAACCTCACTTATATTACCTCCATGTTATAAGGAAATATGTGAATGTTTGCTCTGTAACTGTAAATCACCAGACAGGAGAGAAGCATTTTCCAACAGGAGATATCATCCTTTACCTAACAAAAGACAGACATCTACAGCTACATCAATATCAGATGAACCATTGTGGAACATCAGAAGACAAAAGGCTTTGTGGATTTCTTCCCTCTCCCCTTCCTCCGACCATGAAGAGGAGACTTACAACTGAATTCGCAACTGGAAGCAGGAGGGAGAAAGGAATAAAAAGCCCTAACAAGGAGGAACTGTATCTTTTTTGCTTCTTGGTCTCTGAGAGACAAGGATTACTAAGCATAAGCAAAAGATCCCCACTGCTTGCCCTGGGTGAGTCCTAAAGGACGTATAAAGCTTGCTTAGTATAGAAGCTTCTATTACCTTTCGAAACTTAATACTAACTCATACTGGTATGTGTACATTTACCTGATTTTACCTTGTAAATAACTCTTAGTTCCTTGTGTTAGTTAATAAATCTTTAGATTATTACAGGATTGGCTGCAAGCATGGTCTTTGGTGTGAGATCTGAGATGCAACTGACCTGGGGTAAGTAACTGTTTTTTGGGGACTGGGAGTAACCTGAATATCATGTTTTTTGGTGTAAGGGACCATCAATCACAAAGGTAAGCTTGCCTAGGTGACAAGATAGATCAGAATGCCCAAGGGGACAGTCTGTGACTCCACGGTTAGGCTGCTACAGTGCCTGAGGAATTTACTCTTGATACTTGGTTGGTGAAATTTAAGTATAGAACTATCAGCCAATTTCAGGCGTCTGTTAAAAGAGCAATTAACCTAAAAAATAAAATAATAATAACCACCAGTTTAATTTCCTGATTTGACATGACACATTATCTCTCCACAGAGTCATTTATAGAACACATTGGAGGAAGTATACTGTATTCTTGGCAGACTGTATAAAAATCAGCAAAATACATTCCGGCACACCTCCCTGACAATGCATGTCTCAGGAGGAGATATAATAGGGTTGATTCTTAAAGTGATGAAAAGATTTAGTGTGCCACCTCTTGCCAACTGTAATTGAATGCAATGGTTGATTTAAAAAGACAAAATTAATAGGGGTTTTAAAACATTTGAAACCTTCTGTGATGGTATTTAAAAGAATGAAAACTAGAAAAGATATTTATTCTTTTTCATACCACCAAACAATAATTTGAATTTATATGGTTTACAAGGGATCCCAAAGCACTTTAAGAAAATCAGTTTTTACATTCATGTTCCTTTTAATACAAGTCCACTGTCCAAATAATTATTTGCCAACCTGTATCAGCTGTTTGCCAGACCTTGACACAGCAATAGCAATTTTCAAACTGGGTTGTTTAAAGCTAAACATCTAAATAAAGTCCTTCACTGCACTGACGTTTGAAAGTGTTGATTGTTGTACCTAGTTTTAATTCAGTCAGAAATTTTGATAAAACTATGAGGGGGAAAAACCTCAGAAGAGTAGTGTTATCACACGAAGATTGAACAACGGTGCTGATATTATCAATACTTATTTCACCACTTCAAAATATGAAGATCACTGTTAAAATAGTACGGTGAATCCTGAAATAATCTAGACCCCACTAATGAGACAGGCTACCATTGCAGAGGAAGCTACTAAGCAATCATATTTTGACTGTTAATTGATACTTTGCTGGATAAAAACAAGAAGTCCTTGCAAATGATTATAGCAGTAAAAAAGGTGTTTCTCAAGAAAAGGCACAAACTATCATTGCTAGCAGATAACTAAAGAATGAGGCAAGACACTATTTTAGGGACTGGACTTCCCTGTTCCAGGTTCACAGAGGAAGAAAGCCACCCTCAGGGATTACACTGCACCACTACCTCTTCCCTACAAAATAAAGCACAAGCAGTCTCTAGCTTTTATGATATAAAAGGTATAGTTGGTTCAAGATTCATTAAGTACATTTCCAAATCCAGTTCTAATTTTTAGATAAGAAGAAATGCTTAAAATTAAAAGCAAGAGAGAGTCAAAGGATCCTATTTATGTCCCCCACTGAACAGGTTATTAAGTATTTAAGCCTAGAATAATATATAATTAGGCCTAGATCTACCTCTACCTCTATTTGCTGCAGGATTTTCACTGTGGGTTTTTCCACAAAAAGCTCTCAGAATGGGACATTTCTTCATTCCAAATTTATCATGCAACATTTGGTCATATGACATGTTATCAGGTGACATTTGGTCACAGTTATTTCATCCCAGCAGCCAAATTGATAACCTACCTTTAACACTTCTAACTTAATTTGGTCCATATATTGTACTACTCGGAATTATGTTTCATGGTTACGAATAACAGCATAAGGAAATGTTTACTACCAAAGTTGGCCATTGAAACTCCACTGGAAGAAATCACATGAGAAGACTCCTACGGCTATGCTGAAATTATCAGTAGTGATGTGTGAAGCTTAATAGGTTCACAGGTTCAGTATGATTAAGCATACAAAAGCTGAGTTGGTTATCTGAATCTTCACTTATCTTTGAATATTTTGATTCAAGCCCAAACTCCTTTGAGATCATCATTAAGCGAATATTCTTCCTCCACTTGTACATTCAACATCCTTCTGGCATGCATCTCTCGCCCAAGGATAAAGGATGCCAGTCTTGCAGGGTTATATGGGTCATTTAACATGAAGGAGCAGGAGAAGAAGTGATAGCAGGAACTGGATACTTTCATGAGAGGGAGGCAATCTGGATGGCAGCAGGGTCACCAAATGTCTTAGGTGGGAGCCAGAAGTTCAAATAAAGTGGAGACAGATGGGATCCTTTATTATAGTGGCAAAAGGCTGGGAGCCACTGAAAGGGACCAGAAAAAGATTTGGCTTTGACATGGATCTGCAGTAGAAAGAAAGTTGAATGGAAACTGAAATGGGAGAGAGAAAGGTCTTAGGTCAGAACAGTAACAGGAGGGAACCTAAGACAGAAAGAACAGTTGACATGTTTTGTTTTTGTAAGAGGGTTAATAAAGACTTGTTGATTTCAAAAATATTTATGTATGTATTTGACATGTACAACAGTAAAAAACACAGATCTGTTAAAATAGAGGAAGTGCAGCTCCTCTCTCTCTACCCACCCTCCCCCACACTTCAATGAATCAAATCAATCAGAAACAAACCTGTGACTAATGGAGCCTTCCTTGGGATGCAAGATTACACCCTTCACAGTGTTTACAGAATAACTATGTCGTCGGGGGTAAAAGGACCTGAAAAATCAGCCCATTAACTTCTCTGCCTCAGTTACCTGGCCATCTGTAAGATGGGGATCATGGGCCAAATTCTGAGTCTGTCACGTAGTGGGTGCTGCCAGAGCTCTCCAGCCTTACTAGGCTCCCTGTCCATGATATGCTAGTCACATCCAGAACAGGGGGCTTCCTTTCAGCTGTGGAGCTGCTCTGAGGCCACTCACCCCTGCACCCAGAGTCCAAGATTCCCCACCACGGTCACTGCTATGTTGTCAACATTAATCACAAACTCATGATATCTGGAGTTTTTCTTAAATGCTCCATCTCCTGCTAAATCTCAGAAATTAAAAAAAAAGATTATGTTTCTAGCTCTCAGTTGCGTAGAAAAACTTGAAAAAACATGAGCAATAAAGGCTCAAAAACCAGCAGGCAAATAAAAAGAACCCCACATTTCTTTCTCCTAAGCCAATCGCCATAATGTTAGGGCCTGACTCACGATTTGGAACCTTAGAGGCTGGCAGAACCACACACCTAACCAGTCCAGCAGTAGACAAGGCTGAAAAGGGCACCACAAGCCCCACGCAGCCCCCAAAACTCACCATGCACCAGCTAACATTTTCAAAAGCCAGGTCTGAATTCCTCTCATTGCCCTGCCCTCCCTCTCCAGGGCTTCAGTAGGTTCCACAGTCCCCAAACGAGGGAGAGGGAGCCCAGAATCAGCGAAAGGCCAGTGGAGGGCTCATTTGGAGCAGTATTGCCAGGGAGCAGGAAGTGGAGGAGGGAGTCGCAAATGAGCACAGATAATTCTGTCCTCCAGAAGATTTTAGGATGACTCTCTTCAGATTCTGAGGCCAAAGCTCAGGTTTCTTCCTTGGAAGGAAAATCCCAGTATAACAAATTAATTAAAATCCTGGTCCCAAATGTTTTTTTCTGCTTTTGAAACACAATTTGCATCTCAGTTATTACATGTATTTAGTATAAGGAGAAACCAAACTGATGCTGCTTATGGCAGCTAAAAAATCAGCTACAATACTTACCCCTCTTCTTCTTTATAGACACCGTCTTTGTAAAGAACCACTTTAATAAGCTATAAAATCCTGCAAGTATAGGTTGCTGCATACAATTTAAAAAAATAAAAAACCTGCAAAGAGTTTGGATTGTTTATGGACATTATAACAAAGACACACAGCAGCTGTCACTGCGTTTCATGCCTATTCTCCGTGAGGCAAACAGGAAGCATATACCTTTACCTGATTGAAAAAGCAGCCAGTCCACGAAATGTAATTACCCTAAAACAATGGTCATTTTTCTTTCTTTTCCTGTGGTGTTTCCTGGCCAGTCCAAGGTAAAAGCATGGAGACTAAAAGCTTTCTCCACAGAAGCACAAGCTATCACTTACGACTTTAAGAACTGCTATTTGCACTGTTACACTGTTTACTTTTACACTAGGTGTGACAGAATGGGTGGGACTCTTGCTCTGATTCAGGCAGCAGAACCACCTCAGCTGAGGAGCAGTCTAGTTAGTCAAAAGCTTTAATTTCACAACACTACATTGCAGCATATGCATCAAAATCCTTATAGTTCAGCTTGTCCAGCTAAGCAGTAATTAGTATAACATACTACCAATAGGGAAAAAAAATCAAAGTGCAAATCTGTTGGGATGGTGGAGGAAGGAAATAAGATTTTGCAAACTACCATAAAATCCCCTAACCTCATGATCATAGATTTGTAATAAACTTTTTGTACATAAAGCAAAACTGGCAGTTTGCCCCTTTCAGACTTCAAATACTCCTTCCCCACCACCAAAAAGTCCACTGAATTGGTTTTGTGTTGCTGTGTTTCTCTAGAATGGAAACCAAAAAAATGTTTGACTGCCACAGTCAGGATGAGTTGAAGGTTCCAAAATGAATTCTAGGAGCTCTGACACATGCTCATCAGTTGAGCCAATACACGTGACTAATAAGACAGCCCTCAAATCTCTCTCCCCCACACTTTTTCTTCTTCTTTTTGTTTACTCTGCAAAAATTCTAAGCATTTGCACCCATCTTTTCCTGTTTCTGGCTCCCCTCCCACTTTTTTTTTTTTTTAAACAAACTGAAAAACCTAACATGCTTTATTGGTGCTAGTAAAGGGGGGATATTTTATTTCTATCCTCCGTTTCCCACCACTACCACATTTTTCTTCCATTTTATTTGTGTCATGATCATTATCACAGGGCTTCAGACTCTCAGAAAGATAACAGACACATGTGCTTAATTTTTTTTTCAAGTTCAAATGAAAATTAAAATGGAAAATTAAATTCTATGAAGAGTTATTTTGCTAGTTATGGTGAATTTTTATTTCTTTAGAGTGTGTGCTAGCAGAAAAGTAAAAGAAACAATCCTCTGATACTGCATCTTCTTTCCTATACCAGAATTTGCATTTGAACCACCAGCCATTTACAGACGTTTCTCAGTCCCACAGACTCCGCCCACCACCAGCAAAATCTGTTTTCTACAACTCTCCTCACAGAGATGTAAACTTACTTATAGGGTGCATCACTGATCAGTTACAGTGTATTTAAATCACTTTCTACTCCTGCATGTGCAGTAAGACAAAGACTGGGTAAGCCAATTGAGGATGGGGTATGGGAATAGTGGCATAGTTACAGTCTTGCTTTAGAACTGAAAAAAAATGTTAAGGTTCTCCTTTACTTTGGTGATGGATCCAAAGAAAGAACCTAGTTAGATAGAAAATAAGTCATCTATTCATCAGTGGTGATGGTCATCAGGGTGCTGAGGCTTGTTCACTTTGGTTGAATACATTTATATTGAAGACAAAAAGGGATGGATTTGCCATCTATGAAAGAATCCTTGAAACTACGGGTTCAAAATATGGCAGTGTTCATACTAGCATACCTCCTTCCAATATGGAAGCTTTTAATTCAACGAAGATAAGTAAAACTGAACTCTTTCCAGTTCTGTGTCTGGATCACTCAGACATGACCTTGATAACTAAAGTCCTGTCTCTTCTTCACAAACAGTGAAAATCCAAGAGAAGGTGTATAGTATCATTGACTAAAATCCACCTTCCAAAGCGTTCAGTAGTGTCTGGTTCACCTGCCTACCACCATCACTCTTGAGCTCACTGTATTTCCTTGCTGCTGCATGTACCTAATTTGTAAAGCATAACCAGGATCCAAAATGTGTGACACAGAGAGTAGAGCAGAGAAAAATTGGGAAAGGAAAAAGGTGGCAAAGCAGACTCCTCAAGAGTGTTTTTTCTGCTTTTGACTAATTTGGAGCCCAGGGAAGGTGATTTCTCAAGGAACTGCATGGCAAGTTGCAGGGTTTCTCATGAAGAAATCCCTAGAACAGAGCTCCTAATGTGCATTGGGGGAAGAGGATGCAGGAGAGGCCCAAGAGGATTCCACTCTTTCCCCTCTTAAGATTCTGAAGATGTTCTCCTGCAGCCCTGTGTCCACGCACACCTCCTTTCCTGTAGAGAAAGCCTTTGTTAATTTAGCTTGTGTCTCTTGTGCTTCCTCAGCTCATGAAGGTAGAAGCTCTTACCATCCCTGAGGGGGAGGCAGTGGGGAAAAAAAACCCAGTAGTAGTTCCCTCTTCAGCTTGTCCAGAGAGAAGTCTGATTCGGTCATCTACTTCCTGACAACTGACTATCTTTAGGCTTCAGACAGCCCAGCTGTGACTAATTTAAAGAGGCACAGGTGCAGGAATAATCATTTAGCAGGTAATGAGGGATATCAGCATTCTCTTCTACAGCAGAACCCTGATCTTCAGGCAGATTCCCCAAAGGATGTAAAACCAACTGCTGAGATTTCTACTGGAACCTTAAAACACCAAGGAACAGAGATTCTGATCTAAGTTAAACAAGGTCAAATCTAGGACAACTCCACTGAAGTCCTGGCCTTCAATGGAATTATCCTAAATTTGCACCAGTAACCAAGAACAGAACCTAGTCAATATACTCCTTGTGTACTCCAAAACCTGGCAAACTGTAATTCAGGTGTGCTTTGTTCTTGTTTTAGTCATTTTACTTCATTTGCCATTACAGGTCTTTACTCCAATTGTTTAGCTGGTAGCAATACCAAAATTATAAAGTACATCTGCCTGTATTTAAAGTTCTTGTTCTACGGAGGCTAGGTATAAGTAACCATTTGAATCTAGCAAATACTACTACTTTTTTTTAGAACATGTAACAACTATACAATTTTGGGGAGCGTGGAGGGGAACTGTGCCAAAAAAACCCTCAAACTAACCAAGATTGGGCATGGCCACTTTTTGTATGGGACACTTCAAAGCAGTAAGGTACTATCAACTTCACTGCATTAGCTTGTGATAAATACTGTGCATAAAGTCCGAGTATGCCCACATGGGGAGGGGTGGACTGGGGAATCTGATTGTTTAAATAGCGAAAAAATGCATACACTCACACACACACACACACACACTCATAACCAAGGAGGGAGGCAAGGAAAAACAATAAAGTTTATATTGCATTCACTTTAGTGGAAATGTTTATAGCTCTTGCCTCCTGAAAAATATGCTGAATATATTAATGGTAAAGCATAGGGTTCAACCTGTGAAATTGGAAACTGGAGGCAGATAATTGAAAACCATGTTGGGGATTTCAGGAGTATCCTCCCCAGGGAAATATTTTCAAAAAGTTATCTGCCAGTTAATGTATTCTGGAATTCCAGAAAGCAACACTATGGCTTTTCAGAATCATTTTTATGTCCCCAAGGTAAGTAATTTTCAGCAGGGAAGTTTTAGTGTTATACAGAAAGACCAGATGAACTTTAGGCAAGGAAATCACTCCAACCCTGCCTTCCATTTGGTGGCAGAATTTTAACAAAGAGTTTCGGAATGCCTCCTCCATGACTCCACTGCTTTCCAAAAAAAATAATAAAATAAATCCTAAACCCCCAAACATATCACTGGATGCTGTAGAAGTAGTACTGGTGATTCAGATAATGTCCTTGTTTTATCTGAGTCAGTCCTACATCACAATTGTCCAGAATGCCATGAATAGGTGCTGTGTTATCAGAGGTGCTTCTGATAGAGAAGATATAAAACCAAGATCCTGACCTCTTGTGAGTATTAAAGATTCCATGGCTCTATTCACAGGAGATGGAGTTTTAATCCCAATACCCTAGACAAATTCCAGTAGTTCAGGTAGTAAATTAGTGACCTACAGTACTGTACGACTAAGGCATTGGGTATGTTGACCAAACCAGTCCAGCTCCTTTCTGACGGCAATAAGAAATTGTTTTCAGCATGACAATGTCACCCTTAAGATTGAAATCGTGGGGGGCGGAGGGGCAACCCCTTAGGCTATTTGTAAGATAAAATGTGCTGTCTCACTGGTTGAGTTAAACGAAGATGACTAGATCTAAGTTCTCTTCCAACTGACTTTTTCTGCCACAAGGCATTCTGTTGTACCTACAAACCGTCTAATCTGAAGCATGACAAGATTTCATTAAAAAGACACATATACATTTCATCTAGTTGAACTGACTACATCTGCATGAAATAATAGAACAATGTCCTTTATCATTATTCAGTCCATGCATCTGAAGTGCTTCTTTTGTCCAATCTGATTCAGGAAAGAAATCACTTCATATTTCTGAAGAGAAAACACAGTTTAAGATTTTGCTTACATAATGTTATAGGATTTTACTTTCCAATCTTGAAATAACCATCTATTCTAAACGTACACAAAGCATTAAAAAGCTTTGCAGTGTGTTTTTTCATCATGTGAAAAAGAGATTTTCAAAGTATATTTAAAAGAATATTTTAAGCTAAATTCATATAGAAGAGTCTCCAAAACATACTATTGTTACAATTTTATTTTAACATCAGATGCTTGCTCAAAAGTACCAATCCCTGTACCAAGTGTGCTTATGAATTGCTGGAATTGCAAAAAAGCTAAAACTTCTCCTTAAACCCCGTATTACTGGATGTGAATCCTCTTCTGAGGGGAGGCTAAAATACAAATGTCATTGTTTCCAAAATAAGCAATGTACTTCAAAGAATAAAAAAAAGGTAGGGGACCAAAAAGGGCAAAGAAGAATGATTAGATATAACAAATGTGGTATAAATAAAATTTGTGATAATGGAAATGTTAATATATAACATTTTTATTACGAGAGTAATGTTCTTGTTACTCCACTGTGTGTGTGTGGGAGAAGGTGGGGGGGGGGAGGAAAACACACAGAAACCAAGAACAGAGAAGAACAAAAGGAGGTGGGAACAAAAAAGCCAAGCAGCAGCTTGTGAATATGGTGTGACCACAAAAAAAGCTAGAAAGAGAGTGCTTTTGAGTCTGGTTTTGGCCAAAGAGACTTGGGGCTGTAAGTTGAGAAACTGCTTCTTCTGTTCTTGGTTCCTCCTGTGTTCGGAGAAGCAAAATTATGTACATTTCTTGTAAACAAACAAGATTGCCTCAAATTAAATACCATAATCCATTAATTTCTGCTTCCATCTGGAATATCTCCTGGGTCCCGAAGTTTGCTAGCTGCTTGGGTCAAAAAGGGGCAACAGTCAACAGACTGTAATGGACCAACATCTGATGCACATTTCAGAGCACAAGCCCTTCAACCAGTCCTGTAATATTTATTTCCATGGTGTGTGTTTCAACTGTTGCGGAGACTTCAGGGGGTGATTTCTCAGGCAGCCATAATCAGTCTTTCCCGGAAACTGAAATTAGAGGGGATGGTCAAATTTATAGGGATGGTTGAAAAATGACTAAATTGGCAACACTTCATGTAACTAATTGACTAATACGGAAGGATGGGGGAGTTCAGGGATGGCGTAGGGAAATTCCTAATCCTAACTGTACATAGCCAGAATTAAATCTGAAGCTAGAGCAATTGTTAGAGAATTCTTTGGGACTAACACCAGTAAGCTGGATGACACCAATTTTACATACCAGCTGACGTGTAGCTTAAAATATTGCAATGTGATCTACAAGTACCACAGGGAACACTTATTCTGACAAAGGCCAATTCGGAGAGAAATCCTCACAATCCTCTTACCAGTCACAGTTTTTTGTTTTTATTTTTTTTAAATGTGATTTTGGCCTCTAGCAAGGACATTCGGGAATCTAAAAAACAATGGCAAATTCTGAACATCTCAGAGAAAGGGTGTACAAGATTACTCAACAGAAAATTATAATTACTCACACTATATCCTCCAGACTCCTTTCCTAACTTAGGCTATGTCGACACTGTCACTTTTGTCGCTCAGAGGTGTGAAATAACACCCCGCTGAGAGACAAAAGTTTTAGAGCCCAAAAGAACCGGTGTGGACAGCGCTTTGTCAGTGGAAGATGCTTTCCCGGTGACGAAGCTACCGCCCCTCATTGCAGATGGTTTTATTTTGTCGCCAGGAAAGCTCTCTCCCAGTGATAAAGAGAGGCCACACAACACAACTTACAATGGTATGGCTGCAGCAGCACAGCTGCGCCATTGTAAGCTGTGCCATGTAGACATTGCCTTCCTAGCATCACTTCCATCCTCTCTGGACTCAGGTTCAGTCATTTTACCTTCCCTCAAATCCTAATCTCAGCCAAACACTAGGAAATCACAGACAAATCCGCATCTGATTTTAAAAGTTAGACAGATGAGTGTCACTTCATGCTAATGACACCTCAGATCAAAACAAACAAAATCTCACACTCACATGTAAAGGAGAAGGAGGAGAATAAAAACTTTGTAGAACTCCATATAATAGATTCCTAGAGGCAGGTAATCACCGGCCTAAAATCACCCTTTAGAAGGAAAGAGCTGAAACACGGAAAAGCAACAGCATTCACCCAGTTAAGGACTGCAGGCAAGTTAATAAAACCTTGTGGTCAATGAGCTCAAAGGTTGATAATGAGGGTTGTGAGGTGTCCAGTGTCACATCATGCCCATATTCTTCATGGAAATATTTTTATGATATGAATATGGCATAATTAAGTTGTATTTGATGCAAGATGAGTCCTGTGACATATCATTGGAAAGGTTATGATTTACCGAATATGATAATCCTATTTGTATGCATGTATCCTTGTTGTATCTGAAGTTAGGAAGATAAGCTCTGTATCAATTGCAAAAGTGTTTGCATCTGGGAAATGCCCACCAGACAGTAGGCAATCAGCCTGAATGGGTTAGGAAGAACAATTAGACTTCGAAGATACTAATCTCCCGCCTACCTGAGAAGCTTCCTGGGTTGCTGCTTTAACACTACAGGCTCAGATGATCATGTCACCTGGAACTAGACCCCCCATCTTGGGCTTTCAGTGTTTTTCAATTAAGAGGGGGTGGGGAGTCAGACTGGGAAACAAAAGATTCCCGCCATATGTAAATTCTATTTAAGGCTGGAGAGTGTGTTAATCACGGTCACCGGTACTTCACTAAACCCCTGCTCAGAATGTCTGCTGGAAATACCTAAGACTGATCTGGGGAGAAGGACTGGGACCCAGGTTGAGAAAGGTCAGCCTGTGAAGGGTATACCTGAAGATTTAAGCTGCAAGCAGTGTTTACTTTCAAGAAACTCTGCAACCTGCATAAAACAACATTTAGGGTGAGAACTTACTATTTGTAGTCAATTTCTTTAATGTTTTAAACCTAATTTGCGTGTTTTGTTTTATTTATTTGGTAATCTTCTTTGATCGGTTTGCTATCCCTTATAATCACTTAGAATCTGTCTTCTGTACTTAATAAACTTCAATTTGTTTTCTATAAACCAGTCTGTACAATTCATATCCGGGGGAGGGGGGCAAAAAACTGTGCATATCTCCCTCCATATTGAGGGAAGGGGCAATTTTTATGAGCTTGCGCTGTACAGATCTCTCTAAACAGCGCAAGACAATATAATTTTTGAGTTTACACCCCAAAGGAGGTGTGCACGTGAGTGCTGGGTAAATCCCTGATCTGAATCCTCCCACACAGAACTGATTTCAGTCTGTGTCTGGAGCTGGGTATGGCTTTATCTGTGTGTGTGCTAGAGAAGGCTTGAGGGTCTGGCACAGGCTAGTGGAACGGGCAGTCTCAGTGTGACCCCAGAATATCAGATGGAATACCCAACTGGGGGTCCAACCCATCACATCCGGTTTTCAGCCGGAACACTCAGTTGAAAAGGGACCCTAGCAGTTGGTGCTGACCAGGCTGTTTAAAGTCTGGCTGGCGCATGGCTGGCAGGATCGCTACCTGGTTCTGCGTGGCTCCCCAGAAGCGGTGATACGTCCCTCGTCTTGTTGACGTAGGACTGGCCAGGGATGCTCCGTGTGCCAGAGCCCTCAACCCAACACCCTGCCCCAGCCGGGAGCCCCTCCTGTACACTGAACCTCTAATTTCTGGCCCCACTCTGGAGCCCTCACCCCCTCCTACACCCCAACCCCTGCCCCAGCCGCATGAAAATAAGTGTGAGAGTAGGCTGGCGGAGAGCAAGCGACAGAGGGAGGGAGAATGGAGTGGGGGCAGGGCCTCGGAGAAGGGGTGGGGCAAGGGTGTTCGGTTTTGTGCCATTAGAAAGTTGGCAACCCGATTGGTAACAGATGTTAAAAAAAAGAACTACACAAAACCACCCCTCCCCCCCACATCCCCCATGGACAATAGACCTTTGTCTATTGCTTTTAGAAAAAATATTAGACAGCCTAGAAGACTAATGGAGCCTCCATGCCATAGCCAATTCAAAAATCAGACTGCAAGAAATTTAAGTCGCGTATAACATACACACAAAACTGTCCAAAGCATAATATTTTTAGGGATTTTACAAATGCCACTTAATAAAAACCAAACAAACTGATGAAAGTTGTGTGGCTCTGTATTTCCTGATTTTGGCTTGGAACAGAGGTAGAAATACTAAAATAGAAGACAGGCTGTTCTTGTGGTAATTTGGCCAGTTAACATTTTAGGAATCTCACCGAAAAGATTGCTGTTTCCAGCCCACTTTCCCTAAACAAGGTGGTGTGGGTGTACTGAACCTGAGAACCTTTTGAGATCTGTGCAACGTATTTCATGAACACATGGGGTTTTGTTACGCATAACAAGTATATATATAGTAGGAGGAAGTAGGTACAGCCACCACGCAAACCATTGCTTTAGGATAGGGAGAGTAACTTAAACAGCTTGCAACAAGCATAAAAGATTGCAAACATGTAAAAATAACAAGAGATAAAGAGTACCAGTAAAATTATACTCCAGGTCTGGGAATAGCCCTGCCCACAATGTAAATAGTGATTTTGCTTGTTGGCAAACAGAAAAAAAAAATCTTTTCAAAGATTATCGGAAAGTCACTTTTGCTCTACATTCTAAAGAAATAAAACATCTCTCTTGTAATTGAATAAAAGTGTCATTTTCTGCAATTCCATTTCCCTTCTTCATACAGGCTCAATTTTTTCAGTAACTAAATGTACAAGAACAAATTTCCTATTACTTAAATTAGCTAGACACTGTACATTATTGCCATTCATTAGGATGAGAGTTTAAAAGTGCAGTAATCCAGATTCATCAAACAGGATGTCTCTATCTTCAATTTCAAGAGTTTCAGGACAAACCCAGATATAAGTACAGTGTGATTTTGTTACCAAGGATGCATTTGAAAAGTGTACAACAAAACATTTTTCAAAATGTTTGTAGTAAAAGCAAATAAATATTTTAAGTTAAACGTTAATTTTAAATAAGGTGTTTTAAAAAGTGTTTTGTTGTGGTGGTGTTTTGTTGTTGTTGTTTAGGGCTTTTTTTAAATTTAAAGAAAGCCCTGATACACAGAATGCAGATACAGTCAATGGATTTCTGCTTCCTCAGATTTCAACATTACACTGTAGAGAAAACTCTCAGTGGAAATGGCAACTAATTTCAGTTTCCTACAGTAAAACATTTAGATGACAGCTTCTTAGAATAGCCCATTAAGCCATCACTATAAAGAAATTTCAGTGAACAAGCAACATCAGGTCTAGCACTCCACTGAATCCATCAGTTTTCTTGGATGGATCATCATCAGACTGGATAAAAATCGTAGCCTCATAGGTTAGTACCTCAATGGTTACAACTTAATTACAAAACAAATACCATACATGCTTTGCAAAACACAGTTACAATTACTTAGACATCACACACAATGCTATAGCACTAAAAGCTGTATTTCTATCATTTAAAAGACAATATCAAACCATTTTACAAACTCTTGGAATATTTAAAGCACACTGAATAATTAATGAAACATCATAACTGTTATGGTAAAAGAACATTTTAATTGTGAACTGAAATTAAGTTTCACATGATAACTGTTCATATATACGCACCAAACCTCTTAAAGATCTTCAGTTCCGAATAAGTAGGGTTCGGTCCTTGTTTCTACTGATAATGTGTTAAATCAATCCCAGTCACTTACCATATATTGTATGACATCTCTTTTGCATAGTTTATCTAGAGATCTTTTAACTTTTCTGAAATAGTTTATAAACTCTCCATTAAAACTGGAATTTACTAGTTGTTTAAGAAAAGGAGATTACAGGAGTATATGAATCATATAATTTTAACAGAATTGTCAGCAGTGGAAAAAATGTCCAATCAAGGCTGGTTATTTGTCAAGAAGTGGCTTGGCAAGACAAAATGTGAGCAACTAGAGATAAATACTCAATCACTCAGATTCCAGCCCCTAAATTTTCAGTACTCTGGGTAGCCCTCCAAGCTGCCAACCACTAAAGCCATCATACTTCCAATTTCTCATCATATAAAAATTAGTTTTCAAAGATCTAGGGTAAAATTCTGGCCCCAAGTAAGTAAATGGCAAAACTGCCACTGACCTCCAAGGGGCCAGGATTTTACCACATATCTTTTGACCCACAACTGAAAATGTGCATATCTAGAATTAGTCTGCAAGCGCAAACAAAATTACATCACCACCTTTTCAAGGCAGACAATGCAAAATACTTTCATAGATTACTATTTCTATTTTATGCATTTTAGGTGCCCCCTATATTTTATTAAAGGCAATGTCAGAGGTTTGTTCATTATATGCAAGGCCAGTCAGGGAAAAAAAAAACAAAACAAAAAACCCCAAAAGCCACCTATGGTTTACTTCACCCATTCCAGATATTTCTATTTTCTATCACAGTATGAGCCTAAGATTATCTTTCAAGTATCATAAAACTCCAAATCACCTGTTTTTCTCATTCAAAATCTTTATATCCTTTTTATGTTTAAAAAAGTGAAATCTACAACAAAGCCTGGAAAAAATTAATTTTTTTTTTTAAAGTCTGATCCCTCCAATACTGCAAAGTCAGTCAGTATAGACTTACAAGGAAAGATCTAATGCAGAGTTGGTGCTGCCCATGTTAGTTGCTGGATTGGCAGCTCTGGAGAGCGAAGGTGCCAGTTTATCACATAACAAGGACTAAACAGATTGCAGCAAGCTAAACTGCCAGAGAAAATTCTGTCAATATGCTTAAATGCTGACTTTGGGTGAGAGAACAGATCAGTATCCATGGCCCTTAGCCTCTTTGCTGACTGCCAGAAGGATGCCAGTTGTGGTGCTGGTTTTATGTATCCGCTTTCTGACGAAGAACTTGACTGAGACCGATGTATCATTTCACATAAACACTCAGTTACCAAAACGCTAACAACTTTTTTCTCACTTCTAGTGACCTAGAGATGAGGAAAGTTCTGTACCTCCATCAGCAGCCCATGCCTCCCCAAAGTCATGCCTCATCTATTAAAAATGAGTAAAATAGTTAACTATACACTGTGTTTAACTGAAGCATATTATTGATCAATTCTCAATTTAGTTATATACACAAATCTATGTTAAAAGAATGTTAAGAGTTACAAAGTCCAGCACTCAGAAGTCAGGAAATGACAGAATTTTGGTGTCCTCACATCTCTCGCTATGCTTCTCTTTAATAATTGACCCCATCAGCATCTCCCTTCCCATCACGTGCTTACCCTCACACCAATCCACGCATCCATTCACAGCCTGGACATTTTACCAAACACTAATAATTTCACATTGACAGGGAAGACATCCTCCAGTCCAGGTATCTTCCACTGTCCAAGAGCAATGCTCAGGTAAGAATGCACGAGCTCCTCTCACAGCTGTTCAGAAAGGGAGGGATTCTATCAGGGTGTTGTCCCTGGACCTTGCTCTGGGGGTTCATATTTTGCAGAAGCCTCTGGCTAATAGGTCTGATAAACGTGAAGACCTTCACAATCACCGGGAAAAGGAGCTCTGGGAGTGCCCCACACTCCTACCACAGAGATGGGTGGGTGGGGCCAGGGGTCTCTGGTACTCCACCTCTCCTGCAGCCTTTATTTTTGGTCCCCCTCATCAGTGATTAGTTCCAATTCCTCCTACCTCTGCAGTTGCTCATAGCTTTCTCAAGCTGTGATTCTTGCTAGGTTTACTGCTGCCCACAAGAATCTAAATAGCAACAGCGAAACCTAGCCAGTCTTTTCCAAATACAAGTGTTAGAAACTTGTGGTTTGTTTTTTTTTTGGTTTGGTTTTTTTAAACGAAAGTTTAGATCCTGCAGAATTTGATGGTACTTGCCCAGGAAGAGTCGCTACTCTTCCTAGAGGAGTGGATTTTTAAAGCTCTGATCAGTACCATAAGCTGTCTAGATTCCTCAAACAACGCATTCTATGAAGAGATGTGTTTTCAAGATTCAAAGAATGAACTAGAAAAATCTATAGGAAGGATTATTTAAACATGTATTTTTATGGCTTATATAAACCAGGCTGTTTACCTCAAAATTCTTCCTGCACACACACGACACATACGTCCAACAGCCCTACTAAATAGATTGTACATTTACTGTTACAAGATCAGGGACTTATTTTAAAGTTATTATGACTTACCCTGAACCAGAGCACCCAACAAAGAACACCACTCGGAAAAAAAATAATAGCTCTTCATTTCAGCGACAGAAATTCTTAGATCGTTCATCTCTAGGATGATGCAAAATCATAAAGGGAAAAAACCTCCACCTTACCCTGCTTGGGCTCCGATCACACTATCCTGCTGTGCACACAGTTTCCTTATCGACTGAACTTTGTTCCTTAAATGCAAGAGGAGGGACAAGACGACTTTACTCATACATTTTCCTGCAGTAATTCCACTGCTTCTTGTAATTATCTCTTTAATCACAATACCTCCACCCCGGATATTTAGATATACTGTAGATATACACAACATCTGACATGTTGGCAATAGACTTAAGCCTTGAAGTCCTAGTATTTGTTTCAGGAAAATATTTTGGGTTTGGGTTTTGTTTACTATTTTAAGCATTGACAGGACTGAGTAGATGCTCGTAGTCTGCAAGTGAGACCCACAAAATATCTTGTACTCTTGCAGAAGATGCACTGAAGTCAGATGACCATGAGTTCAAGTGACAAGGTGGACGAGGTAATATCTTTTATTAGACCAACCTGTTTGTGAAAGAGAGAAGATTGCAAGCAACACCGAGCTCTTCTTCAGGTCTCATTTTGTCCATTGACAGCTGTTAATGTTTCTTGTACACTTCATAACCCTTATTGAGCAAGGTTTTCTATACTTTCCCACTATTTTACATGTAAGGTAACACAGTTATGGCACTTCTAGCAGAGCTGGTAATAGAACCCAGATCTCTAATCTGGCAGACCCAAATCTCAAGCACGCTGCCTTTCCGAAATAAGCTGCCAAATCTAAGTATTTGGCTATTCCGTTTGCAAACAATAGGCCACAGTCCATTTCCAACATTCTACTGCTGTCTAGCAAATAGCTGTGTAACCTGCTGGCAAAGCATGTGTCACACCTCCATCTAGTGGCCAGTTTAAATAGAGGCTATAACAGCTTTCTGTTGCTGTCTGTTATACTCCTTGAGCTCAAGTGGCAGAGGCCTGTATTGTGGGCCTGAAGGTCTTCAGTTCAAATCCTGTTTACAATCCACAGAGGGATGGAAAGAAAAAGGAATCATGTAATTAAATACTAGTATAATGCATGTGCACATAGACAGAAAAGACAATCTTAATTCTGGCCTTTCCTAACTTTTAAGTGGTTGTCTTTGCAAATTTAGTGTTATTTTAATATAGGTATATTACTATTGTTAATAAATATCTGTATTACAATAGTGCTTATTTATAACTTAAGTTAGCACTTATTTACTTTCACCGTAAGCTTGTCAGGGCACGGACTGCCTTCATTATGTGTTTATACACTGCATAGCACAACAGGTGCCTCTAAGCACCACCGCTGTATCAATCATCATCAATAAAGTAATAAATAAGTGGCTTGGAGGCAGTGTTAATATTGCTAATGAGCTATGGTCTTTCAGCTTGAATATATGCAAAATTCATTAGGAACTGATGGTTGTTCCCATCCAGCGGATGTTTGTGGGCCCCTATTGAGAGAGGTTTTGAGGTTCTCCATTCAGCTCCCCCATCACAAACTTGCTACCATGCTTTCCATTATTGCCAGGCTCAGAGAACACTGCATGGGCCATGGAGACTGATCTACCCCTGGCACCACTTGAGGAAGTCACCCATAATCAGGGTTGAGGCAGGTCAGTGTGCAGGGGATGCTTGCCATAGAGATGGGAGAGCCACAGACCTGTGGAGAGTTCTTTAGGCCACACATCTCCATGGCTGGAGTCCTCCAGAACCCTCACTTTGACAGCTGCCATCACCCACCCATAATCAGAATTACAGAGAGGAGTACTATGTAAGGCAACACTTGTGACCTCTGTATATCTGAGACAATGGCTGGGGATAGTGATCTAGGCCCTAGCTCTACAGTTGGAAAAGAGCTGTGTGTAGGGCAGAATGGCACTCAAGGCTGGGTCTCTGCGTTCCAGGGGACCGACCCAGTAGCAGTGTGACCCCCGCCAAGGCAAGGGGGAGAAGGAAAAATGGTCAAGGCCCGGGGAATGACTCTTCCAATCCACCACTGACAGAGGGAAGGGAGTAGCTAGGACCTGGGCTAAGGGGAGAGACCCACCTTCCAGGGAGGACAGAAGAGATGGGGTAGCTGGTCTTGCTCTTCTTCATTAATGTGAATAGAAAAGGAATTGAAGATAATTTGAGACATTCAGATCAAATATACAAACCACGGCATAACTCACTAGCATGAAGTCTCCAGATTTCTGGACCATTTGCCTCAATGGGTGTGGAGTAAGAGTGGAGTTCCCCCATTCCCAGGAGCCAACATGGGAGTGAAAGTGAGTGGATACCTACCTTCATTTCAAATTCTTTGAAGTATTGCAGCACAAAGGATTCTGGGATGGGAAAGAGTGGTTTAATTTTGTGACAAAGAGAAAGTTGCAAGCAGCTAACCAACTTCTAAATCTTAGAGCCCACAAGTAAAAGTCGATATAAATTATTGTTAAGACGCAACTGAGGCTTTCTTGTCAGACATCTGCATTTCACAAACAGTGGCATGGTGTTTTCATTGAAACCATGTTAAGTCTGTTACTCTGACAAGCGCCCATTTGTTCAATATGAATTTTACCTGACGTAGTTACAAGATATATATGATTTGATTGATATTCTCTCAATCCATAATCCAAGACTTTCCTTTTACAATACATAGCTGATGTCTTCCTCTGGAATTGCGGTTAACATGCTGATTCACGTCTGTTATGAGAAAGGTAGGGGAATCTTTAACAAGACACATGGCTTGTTTGACCAAAGACCAATGGTATAAAACCTTTTCAAATACATACAGATAACATAAAAAAGGAATTATTGTTGCTCCACAGTCAGCATAAATTGGGGAAAAGAAAAGGAAACTGAACTTTTGTATAAAGGACGACTTTAAACAGAAAGACTGCTCTAACGAAAATCTAAAGTATTTTGGAACAACAACAACAGCAACGTTTGGGTCGGACAGAAGAGGGACACTCTGTTAAGGAAACTGACACGTTTCATGATGACAACTCCTGCACGTCATATAACAAAAGGATTCTGTAACTAAAAGAGGATTATACAACATAACAAAATTTCTCTCAGGGATAGTATGAATATCTTTGAGATTCAGACAAGCCAAAATCAAGAGACAACTTTACTATCCTAGAACGTGTAGCTTTCTATACTAGCAGAGCTTACAACTACTTGAAACTGGAAGAAGGTTGACTGATGCAAATGGCTGCTTTTCTGTCTATGTTTCAGGTTGCCCCAGTACAGCTATGCTAGTTGCTGGCCACTGATGGCTGAATTCCAAGTACAGACAAGACCTAAATTTGAGGAAAGGTTGTTGTTTTTTAATCCAAACTATCCAATCTTACATGTTTAAAATGTAGCTAAATGAGATTTTAGACTTTTCCTTATATTGCTGTAAATTGCCAATAAACATAACTCTTGTTTAATCTGAGCTAAACTGAGTTGTTTGACAGTTAAATCTAGGTCATTTACTGGCTAGCACGTAAATTCGGCATGTTCCATATACTACAAAACCTTCATTTTGTGTGAACACACACACACACACACACGTTCTGTTATTCAGATTATTCTTCTATACAAACTTTTCTTAGTGGCTTTAGTTGCATTTTTATGACTGAAGCAATCAATGAAGGTCTTTAAGAAAATGAGCTCTATAGGCAAACCAGGCATAGCCCTACTTCTTAGGCTTCATCAAGCGAGTAAAAAAAGTAATCGTGATTAATTGTGCTATTAAACAAACAATAGAATACCATTTATTTAAATATTTTTGGATGTTTTCTACATTTTCAAATATATTGATTAGAATCATAGAATATCAGAGTTGGAAGGGACCTCTGGAGGTCATCTAGTTCAACCCCCTGCCCAGAGCAGGACCAATCCCAACTAAATCATCCCAGCCAGGGCTTTGTCAAGCCTGACCTTAAAAACTTCTAAGGAAGGGGATTCCACCACCTCCCTAGGTAACGCATTCCAGTGTTTCACCACCCTCATAGTGAAAAAGTTTTTCCTAATACCCAACCTAAATCTCCCGCACTGCAACTTGAGACCATTACTCCTTGTCCTGTCATCTGCTACCACTGAGAATAGTCTAGATCCATCCTCTTTGGATCCACCTTTCAGGTAGTTAAAAGCAGCTATCAAATCCCCCCTCATTCTTCTCTTCCATAGACTAAACAATCCCAGTTCCCTCAGCCTCTCCTCAAAAGTCATGTGTTCCAGACCCCTAATCATTTTTGTTGCCCTTCGCTGGACTCTCTCCAATTTCTCCACATCCTTCTTGTAGTGTGGGGCCCAAAACTGGACACAGTACTTCAGATAAGGCCTCACCAATGTCAAATAGAGGGGAACGATCACGTCCCTCGATCTGCTGGCAATGCCCCTACTTATACACCCCAAAATGCCATTGGCCTTCTTGGCAACAAGGGCACACTGTTGACTCATATCCAGCTTCTCGTCCACTGTAACCCCTAGGTCCTTTTCTGCAGAACTGCTGCCTAGCCATTCGGTCCCTAGTCTGTAGCGGTGCATTGGATTCTTCCGTCCTAAGTGCAGGACTCTGCACTTGTCCTTGTTGAACCTCATCAGATTTCTTTTGGCCCAATCCTCCAATTTGTCTAGGGCCCTCTGTATCCTATCCCTACCCTCCACTGTATCTACCACTCCTCCCAATTTAGTGTCATCCGCAAACTTGCTGAGGGTGCAATCCACACCATCCTCCAGATCATTAATGAAGATATTGAACAAAACCAGCCCCAGGACCGACCCGTGGGGCACTCCGCTAGATACCGGCTGCCAACTAGACATGGAGCCATTGATCACTACCCGTTGAGCCCGACAACCTAGCCAACTTTCTACCCACCTTATAGTGCATCCATCCAGCCCATACTACTTTAACTTGCTGACAAGAATACTGCGGGAGACAGTGTCAAAAGCTTTGCTAAAGTGGAGGAATAACATGTCCACTGCTTTCCCTTCATCCACAGAACCAGTTATCTCATCATAGAAGGCAATTAGACTAGTCAGGCATGACTTGGTGAATCCATGCTGACTGTTCCTGATCACTTTCCTCTCGACTAAGTACTTCAGAATTGATTCCTTGAGGACATGCTCCAAGATTTTTCCGGGGACTGAGGTGAGACTGACCAGCCTGTAGTTCCCAGGATCCTCCTTCTTCCCTTTTTTAAAGATTGGCACTACATTAGCCTTTTTCCAGTCTTCCGGGACTTCCCCCGATCGCCATGAGTTTTCAAAGATAATGGCCAATGGCTCTGCAATCACATCCGCCAATTCCTTTAGCACTCTCAGATGCAACGCATCCGGCCCCATGGATTTGTGCACGTCCAGTTTTTCTAAATAGTCCTGAACCACTTCTTCCTTCACAGAGGGCTGGCCACCTCCTCCCCATGCTGTGCTGCCCAGTGCAGTAGTCTGGGAGCTGACCTTGTTCGTGAAGACAAAGGCAAAAAGCATTGAGTACGTTAGCTTTTTCCACATCCTCTGTCACTAGGTTGTCTTCTTCATTCAGTAAGGGGCCCACACTTTCCTTGGCTTTCTTCTTGTTGCCAACATACCTGAAGAAACCCTTCTTGTTACTCTTAACATCCCTGGCTAGCCGCAACTCCAGGTGTGATTTAGCCTTCCTGATTTCATTCCTACATGCCCGAGCAATATTTATATACTCATCCCTGGTCATTCGTCCAATCTTCCACTTCTTGTAAGCCTCTTTTTTGTGTTTAAGATCAGCAAGGATTTCAGTGTTAAGCCAAGCTGGTCGCCTGCCATATTTACTATTCTTTCTACACATTGGGATGGTTTGTCCCTGTAACCACAACAAGGATTCTTTAAAATACAGCCAGCTCTCCTGGACTCCTTTCCCCCTCATGTTATTCTCCCAGGGGATCCTGCCCATCAGTTCCCGGAGGGAGTCAAAGTTTGCTTTTCTGAAGTCCAGGGTCCGTATTCTGCTGCTTTCCTTTCTTCCATGTGTCAGGATCCTGAACTCGACCATCTCATGGTCACTGCCTCCCAGGTTCCTATCCACTTTTGCTTCCCCTACTAATTCTTCCCGGTTTGCGAGCAGCAGGTCAAAAAGAGCTCCGCCCCTAGCTGGTTCCTTCAGCACTTGGACCAGGAAATTGTCCCCTACATTTTCCAAAAACTTCCTGGATTGTCTGTGCACCGCTGTATTGCTCTCCCAGCAGATATCAGGGTGACTGAAGTCGCCCATGAGAACCAGGGCGTGCGATCTAGTAGCTTCTGTGACTTGCCGGAAGAAAGCCTTGTCCACCTCATCCCCTGGTCCGGTGGTCTATAGCAGACTCCCACCATGACATCACCCTTGTTGCTCACGCTTCTAAACTTAATCCAGAGACTCTCAGGTTTTTCTGCAGTTTCATAGTTGAGCTCTGATCAGTCATACTGCTCTCTTACATACAGTGCAACTCCCCCACCTTTTCTGGCCTCCCTGTCCTTCCTGAACAGTTTATACCCATCCATGACAGTACTCCAGTCATGCGAGTTATCCCACCAAGTCTCTGTTGTTCCAATCACATCATAATTCCCTGACTATGCCAGGACCTCCAGTTCTCCCTGCTTGTCTCCCAGGCTTTGTGCATTTGTATATAGGCACTTGAGATAACCCGCTGATCGCCCCTCGTTCTCCGTATGAGGCAGGAGCCCTCCCCTCTCATACGCTCCTGCTCGTGCTTCCTCCCGGTATCCCGCTTCCCCACTTACCTCAGGGCTCAGGATTACAATTATAACAGAATACAAAATGTACAGTGCTCACTTTATATTTATTTATATAACAAATGTTAACACTGTAAAAAAACAAAAGAAATAGTATTTTTCAATTCACCTAATACAATACTGTAGTGCAATCTCTTTATCATGAAAGTTGAACTTACAAACGTAGAATTATGTACCAAAAATAACTGAATTAAAAAACAAAACAATGTAAAACTTTAGAGCCTATAAGTCCACTCAGTCCTACTTCTTGTTCAGCCCATTGCTCAAACAAATTTGTTTACATTTGCAGGAGATAATGCTGCCCGCTTCTTGTTCACAGTGTCACCTGAAAGTGAGAACAGGTATTCGCATGGCACTGTTGTAGCCGGTGTTGCAAGATATTTATATGCCAGGTGCGCTAAAGATTCATATGTCCCTTCATGCGGCAACCACCATTCCAGAGAACATGCATCCATGCTGATGACAATCCAAAGCAGGGCAGACTGACGCATGTTCATTTTCACCATCTGAGTCTGATGCCACCAGCAGCAGGTTGATTTTCTTTTTTGGTGGTGCGGGTTCTGTAGTTTCCACATTGGAGTGTTGCTCTTTTAAGACTTCTGAAAGCATGCTCCACACCTCATCCCTCTCAGATTTTGGAAGGCACTTCAGATTCTTAAACCTTGGATCAAGTGCTGTAGCTAGCTTTAGAAATCTCACATTGTAACGTCTTTGCATTTTGTTAAGTCTGTTGTGAAAAAGTGTTCTTAAAATGAACAACATGTGCTGAGTCATCATCTGAGACTACTATAACATGAAATATATGGCAGAATGTGCATAAAATAGAGCTAGGAATATATAATTCTCTCCCAAGAAGTTCAGTCACAAATTTAATCAACACATTTTTTTTAAATGAGTGTCATCAGCATGGAAGCATGTCCTCTGGAATGGTGGCTGAAGCATGAAGGGGCATATGCATGTTTAGCATATCTGCCACGTAAATACCTTGCAATGCCGGCTACAAGAGTCCCATGCTAACACTGGTTTTCACTTTCTGATGACATTGTAAATAAGAAGTGGGCAGCATTATCTCCTGTAAATGTAAACAAACTTGTTTGTTTTAGGATTGGCTGAATGAGAAGTAGGACTGAGTGGACTTGTAGGCTCTAAAATTTTGTGTTGTTTTGTTTTTGAGTGCAGTTCTGTAACAAAACAAAAAAAACTCTACATTTGTAAGTTGTACTTTCACCATAAAGAGATTGCACTACAGTACTTGTAGGAGGTGAATTGAAAAACATTGTTTCTTTTGTTTATATTATTTTTTATTACAAATATTTGCACTGTAAAAATGATAAAGTGAGCAGTGTACACTTTGTATTCTGTGTTGTAATTGAAATAAATATATTTCAAAATGTAGAAAACATCCAAAGTATTTAATAAATTTCAATCGGTATTCTATTATTTAACAATGCAATTAAAATTGCAATTAATCATGATTAATTTTTTTAATTGCGATTAGTTTTTTTGAGTTAATCGCGTGAGTTAACTGCGATTAATCAGCAGCCCTATTAAGAAGCTGTGTTATCTGGATATCAATTGTATAATACACCCAGGACTCTAAGGAAAAACAAAATCAGAGATATGTTCCAGTGTGTTTGTTCCTGTATGTCTCCGAAGAGATTCACTAATCCCAGTAAATAATAAAAAGTGAAAGAAAAAAAAGGGAAGTGGGGAGAGATGAGGCAAAACACTGTTCAATAAACAGTATATAATAATACACTAGAAATCCCAAATTTCTGAACAGCTGTTGGATTCTAACAGATGTATATATTCTGAATTTAGAAAATACCTATTCCTCAATATTCTGATATTTAAGAAAAAATATCAGTAATGAAGGAATCACTGTAGCTATGAAAACCGTAACCAAAATACTGTATCATACCACTTACTGATCTTAAAAAACAAAACAAAAAGCAAAATAACCCACCAGAAATCCAGCTGCATTTGTCACTTCATACTTCTTAACTGGCATAGGCATAATATAAAAATAAGATAATTTCCCTCTTTTCTTTCACAAGGTGGTTCTTGTATTATCAAGACAATTAAACAAGTGTCTGACTTGCGATGTCTCAATGCAATTTTATTTTGACAGTCCTTCCAGACTGAAGAGAAACATGTTTTTCTTCATTCTGACTTCCAACTTTTAATGTATTTTTTTAAAATATTTAAGAAAAAGAAAATGCAAAACCTAGTAACTTGTCACCATAATTAGGTCTAGGAGATTAGAATTCAAAATTCAATGACATAAGAGATATAATATTGTAACTAAAAAGCCCCCAAACATGAAAACATCTCACCAGACCATGCTCGACGTGTGTTATTTCGTGAGTGTCTCTTTGGAAGGGAACGAAGTACTGTGGATGAGACATTGCGAAGGGTTTGGCTGACTCTTGTTAGTAATCTGTAATGACCTTCTCGTCCTTCCCTGAAAAACCCGGGTAGAGACATGGATGTATTCTTCTATTTTCACAAAGTTATTCAACAAGGGGAAAAAGTTAACTCTTCAGACCTGTGTTCTGATGACACATCCAAAAGAAGCTTTTTATGCCAGTGGCACCACAAAAAATTTCTCCTCCAGTAATCCCAGTGTGTGTGTGTGAGAGGGGGGAGGCATTCAAACGCTATAGAAAGGGGGGGGTGAAAAAGTGACAGAGGTTTTAACTAGAAATAGGTGCAGGTTAATTATTTGTTCTGTTCATGCTGTTCCTCAGAAACCAAAGCATGTTCCTTACCAAATAGAGTATAATAAACTACTGCAGTTGTTTCTCACTGACAGAAAATGCCAAGATAATTTCTAGATGAAGCTTCAAGATTCTTTCAATTTCAAGTGTGTTTAACACCTTAATACTGAACATATGATATCTTGATAGAGAATAAATACATAATACATTCACAGCTTTCTCATCTTCAGTGGCAGCAGATAAAAAAAAGTTTCTCACTTATGCAGGTGAGACTAGCAGAAAAACAAACAGAAAAAAAGTGTTCAACAATACCTATTTTTCAATGAGGTACTGAGCTGCAACTTTTTAAAACAATTTCATGCTGTTTTTGATTAAATCAAGAGACACATCCAGTTAGATAATTCTTTACCGCAGCATGCACTGTCCCACAGTATCAAAGAGTTGTTTTTCCATTTCCAAGTAACACCACCTCTATGTTCGCATCCTTTTCGCTGAAGTGCAGGAATGTTCCACTGTTGCAAAGTGACATCTTAGGTTTTCAGTGAAGAAGGGCACTTGGAGGTCCTTTTCATGCATTCACAAATCAGCATTCAGCCAGGCAGAAATCTAATGCTGACACTCACTACACTTTCTGTGCCCGCGTCTGCACCAGCCTGTATGCCCCCGAGGCCAGCACTGTGCTGATATCAGCAAATCAGAAGAAAATATTGATGACAATACAATGCTGTATACTAGAAATGGTGTATTTTTTCACCAATTTAGTCTGATTGGGATTTCCATCCCCCCTAAAACACAGAAAATCTGCATAGAACGCACCTGAGCCTTTCAAAGTCAAAGTGAGTTTTCTTACTAAGCAAGCTGAAAGATCTTAAAAAAGAAACTTGAATCTTCCTGGGACTTTAATGAACAGCTAACAATGGGAAGGAAGGAAGGGGGAAATGGATCCCTGCTTTCTTAAAACATACCAGGAAATTCTGCACTGTCCGCTCCTGTGTCTCTTTCAATGTGGGAGAAAGAGGAAATTGATAACACTGCTTTACTTGGCAGTCAATTCTTTCCACTGACTTATGTTTAACTATATCTTGTGTGGTAACAGATTTACCACAATCCCATTTTATATATATCAGAAAAAATATTCTGAGATACAGCATATCAACTAGCTCTCTCTTTTTAAAAGGAATCCCTCTATGAAATTTTGTAAGTGAACTGAAGGTTGAATCCTTGTTTCAAGTCCCATTATACTGAATAGCACTAACTTCCTAGAATATTTGTAGAAATACAAGGCAGGAGAGGCATTTTTATTTTAAAACCAATTTCTGTTGGAAAGTTTATTCCACTCCAACGGCAGCCTCTCAGCAAACCTGTTTCTGCTCTTGGTGGGGATTATTTTAATTCTATCATATATACTAACAGACCATGTGACAAAGTTCCTCCTCTGCCTTGGTGGGTCCTGCGCTTATTGGCGGATTTGCTCACCTCAGAGGTTCATGGCAGCCCTCAGTTTGGCCACTTTCGTGGCTCAAATCTGCCGTTCACTCAGTTAGCCTCATCACTGGCCAGCATGGGGAAAAGGAAGAACAACCACCCCACAGTCTCTGCTGATCCACCTAGTGGATCGGGGAACAGGACAGAGACCTTCCCCTCTGGTGGAACCCACAGTGCAGGTCAACTCCTCCGATATCAAGTAGGGAGTTGGGGGGAATGGAGGGAACCCGGGCCCGCCCTCTATTCTGGGTTCCAGCCCAGGGCCCTGTGGATTACAGCTGCCTACAGGGGCTCCTGTAACAGCTGCGTGACAGCTACAACTCCCTGGGCTACTTCCCCATGGCCTCCTCCCAACACCACCTTTATTCTCACCACAGGGCCTTCCTCCTGATGTCTGATAATGCTTGTACTTCTCAGTCTTCCAGTAGTAAGCCTTCTCACTCTCAGCTTCTTGCTCCTAGCTCCTCACACGCACAACACAAACTGAAGTGAGCTCCTTTTTAAACCCAGGTGCCCTGATTAGCCTGCCTGTCTTAATTGATTTTAGCAGCTTCTTGATTGGCTGCAGGTGTTCTAATCAGCCTAACTTAATTGTTTCCAGAAAGTTCCTGATTGTTCTGGAACCTTCCCTGTTACCTTACCCAGGGAAAAGGGACCTAATTAACCTGGGGCTAATATATCTGCCTTCCATCACTCTCCTGTAGCCATCTGGCCCGACCCTGTCACAAACAGTAAAATCTTGTTCACTAGTGATAAAAACCCCTCTGCAATCCTTACTTTAAATGAAATTTATGACACAATGGAACTCTTAGGGGTGGCTGAAAAGGGCATTCTTAATGGTTACATCCTTTTCACCTGTAGTTGCAGTTTGAGCCCTGAGAGCTGCTGAAGGCTGGGTGGCAAGAAATAGAGCAAGAAGGATTCATATCAAATTACTTGTGCTGACAAACCCACACTTGCACAGGGAAATCAGGAGCCCCACAGATGAAGTGCTGTGCATAAACTTCCTATTGCATCTTTGCTGCACAAAAGAAAGCACAGGCTGAATCTGCCTCGTTGAGAAAGATGAATTGTTACAGTTGTGGTCTCTCGAATGCTAAACTTTCACTAAAAAAAACCACTGACAAATATGACAATTGCAAAATCTGGTAATTAAGAAGAGACACAGAAAAAGTAACACACTGATTTACTTTATGCAAATTTCATTCCTGTCCATGTTGATTATTAATTTGCTACAATACTTGGACCAGTACAAAACTGGTGGGGCTAGGTTAATCACCCTCAACCAAAGACTCATTACACACAAACAGAAAATGGGGCAAGGGGAAAATCAGTTTAAACATGTACAAAACAGTTGTTTTGTACATGTTCATTGTATTAGCTGTTCAATGCCTAAGCAATATCAAAAAGAAAAGGAGTACTTGTGGCACCTTAGAGACTAACCAATTTATCTGAGCATAAGCTTTCGTGAGCTACAGCTCACTTCATCGGATGCATACTGTGGAAAGTGTAGAAGATCTTTTTATATACACACAAAGCATGAAAAAATACCTCCTCCCACCCCACTCTCCTGCTGGTAATAGCTTATCTAAAGTGATCACTCTCCTTACAATGTGTATGATAATCAAGGTGGGCCATTTCCAGCACAAATCCAGGGTTAACAAGAACGTCTGGGGGCGGGGGGGTGTAGGAAAAAACAAGGGGAAATAGGTTACCTTGCATAATGACTTAGCCACTCCCAGTCTCTATTCAAGCCTAAGTTAATTGTATCCAATTTGCAAATGAATTCCAATTCAACAGTTTCTCTCTGGAGTCTGGATTTGAAGTTTTTTTGTTGTAATATCGCAACTTTCATGTCTGTAATCGCGTGACCAGAGAGATTAAAGTGTTCTCCGACTGGTTTATGAATGTTATAATTCTTGACATCTGATTTGTGTCCATTTATTCTTTTATGTAGAGACTGTCCAGTTTGACCAATGTACATGGCAGAGGGGCATTGCTGGCACATGATGGCATATATCACATTGGTGGATGTGCAGGTGAACGAGCCTCTGATAGCGTGGCTGATGTTATTAGGCCCTGTGATGGTGTCCCCTGAATAGATATGTGGGCACAGCTGGCAACGGGCTTTGTTGCAAGGATAGGTTCCTGGGTTAGTGGTTCTGTTGTGTGGTATGTGGTTGCTGGTGAGTATTTGCTTCAGGTTGGGGGGTGTCTGTAGGCAAGGACTGGTCTGTCTCCCAAGATTTGTGAGAGTGTTGGGTCATCCTTCAGGATAGGTTGTAGATCCCTAATAATGCGTTGGAGGGGTTTTAGTTGGGGGCTGAAGGTGACGGCTAGTGGCGTTCTGTTATTTTCTTTGTTAGGCCTGTCCTGTAGTAGGTAACCTCTGGGAACTCTTCTGGCTCTATCAATCTGTTTCTTCACTTCAGCAGGTGGGTATTGTAGTTGTAAGAATGCTTGATAGAGATCTTGTAGGTGTTTGTCTCTGTCTGAGGGGTTGGAGCAAATGCAGTTGTATCACAGAGCTTGGTTTTAGACGATGGATCGTGTGGTGTGGTCAGGGTGAAAGCTGGAGGCATGTAGGTAGGAATAGCAGTCAGTAGGTTTCTGGTATAGGGTGGTGTTTATGTGACCATCGCTTATTAGCACTGTAGTGTCCAGGAAGTGGATCTCTTGTGTGGACTGGACCAGGCTGAGGTTGATGGTGGGATGGAAATTGTTGAAATCATGGTGGAATTCCTCAAGGGCTTCTTTTCCATGGGTCCAGATGATGAAGATGTCATCAATATAGCGCAAGTAGAGTAGGGGCCTTAGGGGACGAGAGCTGAGGAAGCGTTGTTCTAAGTCAGCCATAAAAATGTTGGCAAACTGTGGGGCCATGCGGGTAGCCATAGCAGTACTGCTGATCTGAAGGTATACATTGTCCCCAAATGTAAAATAGTTATGGGTAAGGACAAAGTCACAAAGTTCAGCCACCAGGTTAGCCGTGACATTATCGGGGATAGTGTTCTTGACGGCTTGTAGTCCATCTTTGTGTGGAATGTTGGTGTAGAGGGCTTCTACATCCATAATGGCCAGGATGGTGTTATCAGGAAGATCACCGATGGACTGTAGTTTCCTCAGGAAGTCAGTGGTGTCTCGAAGGTAGCCGGGAGTGCTGGTAGCAGAGGGCCTGAGGAGGGAGTCTACATAGCCAGACAATCCTGCTGTCAGGGTGCCAATGCCTGAGATAATGGGGTGCCAAGGATTTCCAGGTTTATGGATCTTAGGTAGTAGATAGAATATCCCAGGTCGGGGTTCCAGGGGTGTGTCTGTGCGGATTTGATCTTGTGCTTTTTCAGGGAGTTTCTTGAGCAAATGCTGTAGTTTCTTTTGGTAACTCTCAGTGGGATCAGAGGGTAATGGCTTGTAGAAAGTGGTGTTGGAGAGCTGCTGAGCAGCCTCTTCTTCATATTCTGACCTATTCATGATGACAACAGCACCTCCTTTGTCAGCCTTTTTGATTATGATGTCAGAGTTGTTTCTGAGGCTGTGGACGGCATTGTGTTCCGCACTGCTGAGGTTATGGGGCAAGTGATGCTGCTTTTCCACAATTTCAGCCCGTGCACGTCGGCGGAAGCACTCTATGTAGAAGTCCAGTCTGCTGTTTCGACCTTCAGGAGGAGTCCACCTAGAATCCTTCTTTTTGTAGTGTTGGTAGGAAGGTCTCTGTGGATTAATATGTTGTTCAAGGTATGTTGGAAATATTCCTTGAGTCGGAGACGTCAAAAATAGGATTCTAGGTCACCACAGAACTGTATCATGTTCGTGGGGGTGGAGGGGCAGAAGGAGATGCCCCGAGATAGGACAGCTGCTTTTGCTGGGCTGAGAGTATAGTCGGATAGGTTAACAATATTGCTGGGTGGGTTGAGGGAGGGTTGAGCCCGTTGCCAACTGTGCCCACATATCTATTCAGGGGACACCATCACAGGGCCTAATAACATCAGCCACGCTATCAGAGGCTCGTTCACCTGCACATCCACCAATGTGACATATGCCATCATGTGCCAGCAATGCCCCTCTGCCACGTACATTGGTCAAACTGGACAGTCTCTACGTAAAAGAATAAATGGACACAAATCAGATGTCAAGAATCATAACATTCATAAACCAGTCGGAGAACACTTTAATCTCTCTGGTCACACGATTACAGACATGAAAGTTGCGATATTACAACAAAAAAACTTCAAATCCAGACTCCAGAGAGAAACTGTTGAATTGGAATTCATTTGCAAATTGGATACAATTAACTTAGGCTTGAATAGAGACTGGGAGTGGCTAAGTCATTATGCAAGGTAACCTATTTCCCCTTGTTTTTTCCTACCCTCCCCCCCCTCCCCAGACGTTCTTGTTAAACCCTGGATTTGTGCTGGAAATGGCCCACCTTGATTATCATACACATTGTAAGGAGAGTGATCACTTTAGATAAGCTATTACCAGCAGGAGAGTGGGGTGGGGGGAGGTATTTTTTCATGCTTTGTGTGTATATAAAAAGATCTTCTACACTTTCCACAGTATGCATCCGATGAAGTGAGCTGTAGCTCACGAAAGCTTATGCTCAAATAAATTGGTTAGTCTCTAAGGTGCCACAAGTACTCCTTTTCTTTTTGTGAATACAGACTAACACGGCTGTTACTCTGAAACCTGTCATTAAGCAATATCAGAAAGCGTGAGAATGGAATTTAAATTTTGTGACAGATAAAAAAACAACACACTTTGGGCAAAGTTCCACCTTTTCTTGTGTAAATGACTTAGAAGGGGCAGTAGGATGTTGCTGGTCACATGCAGTTACACAGCAGGGTGGCTTAGGGAGAGCAAGTGCACCTCACAGCTTGCTACTCAGCTTCTGAGTAGAAGCACTATGCATGATCAGCTAGCACTTGCTGCAGACAGTATATGCCAGCCAACTGGACATTCCCCATAGCTGGCAGTCCACTGCTCGTTTTTGGGCTGTGCGCTCGCTGGTGCGTGCTAGCTGAGCATTCTCCTGAGCTGCCGGATGCTTATGCGGAATACTGCCAAACCATGTGTGTCAATGTTCCCCCATAGCATCTGACTCCCTGGAGACCAACAGCTGTCTACTGCTACCAGCTAATAAATTACTCTTAGTTGAAAGGGTGCTGGATTGTGCTGTGGGACTGAAGGCTCTTGGTTCAAATTCTGCTGAGGACCCATGTGGGGAATCATTACGCTTAAGCAGGAGCAAAATTTCTCTATGCTCTCTCCACCTACCCAGTACCCAGTGCCACAAAGGATGGATTGTACCCTTTCTTGTTGAAGATTAAAGGTTTATGACTCACACTGCAAAAGTACCAAGGACGCAAAATCCCAATCAAATCAGGGCATTAAGCCACAATCACGTTGCTACAAGTAGCTTTTAAATTTTCGTTCATGCATTCAAAATTTGTTCTTCGCAGCAAAGAAATTAATCACAACAATGGCCATGGCAATGCACAATCAGAAGGAAACAGATGGTGTGATGCAACATTTCCCAAACAGCAGCCGTCCTCATATCACCAGAAAAAATAATCTGAGTATTTTCCTTGCTGTTTGGTTACTATAACAAAAAAGTACACGGACAGGATTTCTTCTGTGCTCTATACTGCATCAACAGGCTAATTAGCAGTTTTGAAAAGATAGCTATATTCTTTGAACATTAATTGGTACTACTAACTAAACTGCACCTGATCCCCTCTTTCTGCTTTGTAAACAGTAATATGCACAGGGGAACACCGCTGTGACTACAGTTAATGATTATGAACAGAGTGGTGGAATCAGCAAAATCATGAAATGGAGCAGGTTTAATTTTTCCACTTACTTATTTGAGTAATTTCTAATTTCAGCTGCACACAAGAATATCATTCCATTAACTTGCATTTTATAAGTTATCGTTGACTCTTCCTTTGAGAATTTATTACTGTCCAAACATTCCCCCCCCCACAGTAAAATAATTTTGTTTTTTCTTTGAGCTCATGAAATTAATTTGCTGTTTGACACTCTCGTTATTTCTTTCACCTGTGTGTATACAGGTGTCTTATCTTTGCTGAACATCTTGAAATCCGTGATGTCATTTTCCCAACACTGATGAGTAAGTTATTTCCTACAACCTTGTATTAACCATATAGCTCTGAAAAGTTCAGATGTAGCACAAAATGACCCTCTTCCATGAGTGCAAAAAGTTCTGGTATCAGCACCAGTGCAGTTCTGGTGCACAAGAGGATGCAAGGCACGCAGGAGGCAAACATACCCTATATGCCCTCCAGCTCCCAGCACACAGGTGGTGGGGTGGGCTGAAGGATCCGCTGCTCTGTGGAGGAGTCCATCTTCTCTCCCACTCCTCCTGCAGGAGGGATACCTTAAACCTGCAGCTGCTTCTGCAGACAGAGCTGCAAGCACAGCTTTGCAATCACTCTAAATCAAAGGGTGTATGCCAGTTTACATTTTGTATATTTGGGGGGGGGGGGGGGGGGGTTAGGTGCTGTGTGTGTCCTTCAACTGCAGCACATGCTCAATGAGATCAAGAATCCAGTGAACTGGAGGAGAAAGCACAACAGAGATGTTTATTAAAAAAAGCTCAAGCTGTTAATTAGCTCACAGCACACAAATGATGATTGATCTTGCTGAAAAACCGACATACAAACAAAATCATCTCAACCGGAATTATATTATATTGTCCAATAAATTGGTTCCATTACATGTAGATATGAAATTTAGCATAAAGTGATTCCTATTTTGTATTTTTACTTGTTTCAGGTGTCTGAACAGAGGTATGCTAACTATAGAACCTGTATATTAACTTGCACTGTACTGTATTTGTTTTATAAACACGCGTGATAGCTCTTTCAAAGGATGATGTGATTGTACATACATATATATATTTTAAATAAACTCACAAGATGAAGACATACGCTAGGCAAAAGAGATTGGCTTTGCATTAGCTGAGAGAGTGAGGCCTTCCAAGGTTGCAGCTTTTCTCTTAACTTGAGTGGTGGCAGCATCTACCCATCCAAGTGCAAAAACCCCTTTGAGAACCCAGAAAGGCACACTTGGGAATTCCTTCCTGTGGGGTACCCTCAAGCCCTTTCACCTCCCCCCCCTCCCCAGGAAGAGCTGAGAAAGAAAACAAAGGAAATCAGCTGTTGCCACCAGCTAATTAAACAACACACACACAAACCTCTTAGGACACAAAATCCAGTCTTGTTCTTAAAAAAGGTAAATTTTATTAAAAACAAAAAGAAAGAAAATACATTTGAAAACTTAGGCTATTGCTAGATTTAAAAAACCCACTTACAAGAATTAACTATCAAGAATAACCTTGAGGTCTAGCTTAAAGGTTACAAGCAAAACAAAAGCATTTGGGGTTAGCACAGAGGAGTCCACAAGCCATAAAGAAATAAACAGAGATAAACCTAATCGTGTTTTCCTAGACGTTTCCTGATCTACTTACATATGGGGGGTTTTAAAATGAGTAACTTCTAGATACGATTTGATGATTTTTCATACCTGGCCCAAACTTACAGCAAAGCTGCTCTGGCCCTTCTTTCCTGGAGAACACCACAGACAAAGGGGAAAGTTTTCCCCCAATTTTAAGAAGTTCTAGCCTTCCCATTGGCTCTTTTGGTCAGGTGCCCACTCCCTTCCTTTTACCTATGCAGGGAGACATTTTAACCCTTTACAGGTAGAGCAAGTAGAGAAAACTACTAAGAGGGATTTTATAGCTAACTGGCTGGCTGGCTCCATAAAAGGGAGCTACCCCCCACCCCTTCATTTATCACAAATCCCCAATAAATTGCCAGTAAATATTGGAGGTTAGCAAATATATTATTAAAGCACTACCTACTTCATTAGAAATCCAGACACAAACCCTGAATTAGCTTGCATGTGAAAATTAGGTTAGTTGTCCAATCTTAGTCCTGACAGCCTATCCCCAAAGGTGGACTATGACTGTAATAGCAGGTGAATATAAGCTGTTCAGGACTGAGGTAACTTGACAACTTCTACACTTGTCTATTTACATATGCATATTGTGTCACTATAGCACAGCTGCCAATCCCTCACTCTCAGGCATTTAAATAGTTACTTCTCTCAAAAAACGTAACTTTATTTTTTAACCACATTAGTGATTTTTAGGGCATGGCTAAACAGTAAAGATTAGTTTAATGACTTCAGTTTAAAACCGAAGCAAAACATTTCACAACTTAAGAAATTCCATCATGTATCTTCCCTTCTATCCATAAAAGGATTCCAGTATCCTAGAGGAACTTGGCAATATTTATATTTCTCGAAATAATACCTAAAAGGTAAAGGCTGTCAAGCCTAAAATTTGCCTTTTTTGGACGTCGTCCCATATTGTAGGTCTGAACTTCCCAGTTCTAGCATTGTATTGGATTAAAAAAAGAAAGTTATGACCTGTGTGCTAATGCTATGATTGGAGATGGCAATTGGGTAGCAGTTTGTACTGGTCACACAGGTAATGAGATGGGCTGAAGGGGGATTATTTATTACACATAAACTATAATGGGGGCACTGGTCACAAGCCACTCTAGAGAAGGTTGTTTAACAACTCTCTCTAACCCTCCCCATTCCCACCCAAAACAGCATTATGTAGGACAAGATGGGTGCAAAAAGCCAAATTTTGACACAGAAACAGCAGGAGAGAAGGGGCTTTGAGTGTTCTGAAGTAAACAGGTTCCAGTTATAAGCTTTTAACAGGTGCACAGTACACCTTTCGCGAGTTTTGTTGCTAAGCTCCTAAAACCTGATAAGCCTCTCTCCTCATGCTGTTCTGTCACAACTGAGATTAGCGAGGGAAGTCAAGCTGGCACTTCTTTCATTTAAAAAAAGAGGCGAAGCATTCTCCATGAGGGCAAGTTTGGAATTCATTTCCCAGTTATTCTAAAAGGCCTAAACTTCATGGGCTTCAAGGACACTGCAAAGCCCATCATTATATAAGGGGGTTTCAGGAGAGGGATGCTGCTTGAGAGTAAAAACTATGAAGGGAGAGAATTATTTTGCTGTAAGGTTTAGCAAGTTATTGCTGTATATGCTGCCGATTGCTGTTGGATCGGTACTTTTAAATAGTTGGCAGGGGCTCCTAGAGCCTGGGATTAGGGTTACCAACTTTCTACTCACACAAAACCGAACACCCTTGCCCTGCCCCCACTTACTCCATCCCTCCCTCCCTCCGCCGCTCGCTTGCTCTTCCCCACCCTCATTCATTCGCTCATTTTTATTGGGCTGACTCAGCACGTTGGGGTCCAGGATGCGGTGCAGGCTCTGGGGTGGGGCCAGAAATGAGGAGTTCAGGGGCAGGAAGGGGCTGAGGCAGTGGGTGAGGGCTCTGGCTGGGGGTGCGGGCTCTGGGGTGAGGCTGGGGATGGGGGATTTGGGGTGCAGGAGAGGGCTCTGAGCTGGGGGGTAGAGCTGAGGGGTTTGGAGTATGGGAAGGGACTCCGGGCTGAGGCAGGGGATTGGGGTGCGGGAGGGGGTATGGGCTCTGGGGTGGGGCCAAAAATGAGGGGTTTGAGTACTGGAGGGGGCTCTGGGCTGAGGCAGGAGGTTGGGGAGTGGGGGGGGGGAGGGGTCCAGCTGGGGGTGCAGACTCTGGGGTGGAGCTGGGGATGATGGGTTTGGGGTGTAGGAGGGCGCTCTGGGCTGGGACCGAGGGGTTTGAGGACGGGAGGGGGATTAGGGCTGGGGCGCAGGAGGGGAGCAGGCTCCAGGTGGTGCTTACCTCAGGCGGCTCCCAGAAGCAGCAGCATGTCCCCCACTCCGGCTCTTAGGCGGAGGTGTGGCCAACTGGCTCTGCACACTACCCCATCCACAGGCGCTGCCCCCGCAGCTCCCACTGGCCGCGGTTCCTGGCCAATGGAAGCTGCGGAGTGGGAGCTTGGGACAGTAGCAGCGCACAGAGCCACCTGGCTGCCCCTAGACCTAGGAGCCAGAGTGGGGACATGCTGCTGCTGCTTACGGCAGTTGCAGGGAGCCTGCCTTAGCCCCACCGCACGGCCAATTGGACTTTTAACGGCCCGTCAGCAAAGCTGACCGGAGCCGCCAGGGTCCCTTTTTGACTGGGCATTCCAGTCGAAAGCCAGGTGCCTGGCAACCCTACTGGGGATAGGTTTTGTTTATATAAATCTACACAAATAAAGTGTGCCATGGAGGATGGCTGCTTTGTGGCTATGTACATAGTCGATTTAGTTTCTCCCTCTCAGTCAACTGAATTACTCCAATCAGGCCAGGACTCACAGCTAAATGCAGGGAGTATTAAAAAGGATGCTTCTCCTGCTACCACTGCTTTCCTCAGGAAAAAAAATGTTCCCCCTGGTTACGGGTAGGACAATATACACTGACCTAGGAGTCAAGTGAGCCTGAATTCTATTCATACCTCTTCCACTATTTGTCCTAATCCTTTTCCTGCATTTAATAATCCTCTTTTCTTCTTCTTTTATCTGGCATATTGTTAGGTACAACTGTTTTAGATTAAAGTATATGTTTAGAAATTCTTCATATTTTTGTAGTATCACATTGATTGTAAATGTGTAATATTAGCTATATTTCATTTTCACAGAATTAGTATTACTTCTAATATCTTAAAAAGATGGCATGTTGTTATAAATAATATCTTTGAGCGATCTTTAAGAAATACTAAGAAAATCCCTGAACTGTCAGAAGGCAAAAGAATTTTTCCTAGATCATTGCTATAATGCAGCACTGTGTGTTTTCCTTCCATTGGACAAAGCCTATAGGGATGCAAGATTGACAAATCAGATAAAGGGCTATGTAAAACACTGAATAAAGGCTGAGATTTTCATAATATAATGAACACACAGAACTCATTTTGAACTGCTTATTTCAAACATCACCCAAGTGAGCCTCCAACAGGGTCTTTACGCAAATTAACATATATAATTAAACAAAATTGTGAGAAACATTAAACTGGAAAGGAGGGAGTTGTCAGTGTGAGGTCTGCCAGTTTCCAAATCAGAAACGCAAACTTTAATTCTAAACTGCCTGATCAGAATTCTTTTTCCAGCCTGCTTATCAGTTAGAGAACTATCACAGTCACTTCTTAAAAACCACAGGTAATGAACAGAATAAGAGACTAGGCCTTTTTAGGTCATCTGGAATTGTCACTAAGAAGAGTCAAGGTGTAAAAAGGAAAACCTCTGACAGTTGGGAATCAATAGCCATCTTTCTATCTCTCAAAGCCTGGCACAAATGTGATATGATGATGCAGTTACCATGGTTACAATTCTTAGAGAAAGTGAGCAGCTCATTCTATCCTTAGTGGATTATTTGCCTGAATGTGCTGTTTTTAATTCAGTAAGCAAACATGACACTGAAGCTGACTGAAATGTGTTACATGCCAAGCTTTTTGATACAAAAGGAGACCTATTGATTTCCCATAGTTGAATATATAATTTTTTCTTGTATTCAGTGGTGCTTTTTTCTTGCATTCAGTAATTCTTCTTGCTTTTGGATTTTTGACTCTTTTTAGAGAGAGACTTCTTCAGAGATTTACTGAATCAGGTTTAAGCACTGTCTATGACTGTGCCAGGGCATTTCCAGAACCCAAATGTACAGAGCACTTAAGTGATTTGCTGAACTACTCAGTCAGTCAATGGCCAGTCAAAGGATGTTGAAAAACACCAATAAACTACACACACTTAACGCACAGATATGAAATGACATGACCTCACTATGGAAGAAGCCTTGCAAACAAGATGGGAGCAACAATAAAGAAAGGGCACAACAAATGAATCCCTACAAAAAAAACAAAAAACAAAACAAAAACTTATCCTACATCTAAGATATTCTACATCTACACTCACATGAAAGATCTTACATTAGAGTAATGCCTTCAAACAAATGGTATGGAAATTGGGAACCTCCATGCCCAAGATCTCCATAAACTAAGGGTCCATCCCAATGAATATCTCCCTGCCCGCAAAAATCAGGCCTTATAAGGGAGTTGCCACATTTGCTGTGTCCAGACTGTTTTTCCAATATTATAACTGGTGCTTCCCATTTGCAAGTCAAAGTTACATCTGTGTCAGCCATCCCTGCTGTGCTATAAACATCATGTGAGAAGTAGAGATGGCCAATATAGTGTTCCTGTGCATTGTGCAATCAGAAAGCCCAAGTCAGACTTGGCCATATCAGCTGTCTCTGCTCCCATTTGTTACAAATGGAGACAGTGACCATGGGGATCCTCCGTTAGCTCTGAGCATTACTGCATTGAATACCTCTGCTCTATACCCCTAGAGAGGGAAAATAGAAATGGAGAGCACAACACCTATTGACCTGCCCCTATTACAAAATTAGATTGGATTTCCTGATGCATCCTCAGGGATGTATCCAAGCAGGGAAGGGAAATGGGAAAGTCACAGAAGCTGCAATTCCCATGACAGATACCCAATAATCATAAGCACGCATGCACGCATGCGCATACACACACACACACACGCACACACAGAGTATGTTTTGAACATACAGTATAGTGAATCCCAATCAAACAAAAATCATTCTGGGAAAAGTTTTGGGGCTAATACACAATCAGAGAAAAATCACAGAATGCTGATTTATTGATAATTTGCCTGCAGAATGCAGATCTAGATAAAAACTTTTCCAAAATCCAGGTACAAAGAAATGGGGGTTCAGTTCAGGCCCATTTTAGCTCTAACTATCAGTTTACACAGACACTGCTGCTGTACTGGACATTTCTAAAGATTTATAGTAGCAACTTCTACCACAATCAAATTATGTCTTTCCCCTTCTTCAAACATTTGAACTAGGATGATGAAAATTGCTAAAATCCATAATACTTGGACACTGCAGAAACAATTGCTGCTTTAAAAAACCCACATAAAAAACAAAACAAAACAAAAAAAGAAAAGAAACAACTGACTGCAACAAAAAGAAAAGATCAACTTATTTTGTAAACAGTCAAAGTCCTGGAACCTTGAATAAAGGCAGTGTAAAGGTGCTTTAATTAGAAGATCGGTAAGGTCATCACTAGGGAGAGGAACAGAATCCTTCTCCAGAATTCAGCAGAGTGAATAAAAATTGATTTTTATTTAAATCAGATTTTATTTAAACAAGTTTAAAAAAATAAAATAAAATAAACTTGTTTAAAATGAAATCTGAACTTAATACCAAATACTAAGCTTATTATAATCTCTTAAAACAATTATATATATAAAATTTAAATGTTTTAAGAGATTATAAGTATGTATCTTACACACACAGAATCCATGAGCCTCTATCACACACTGAGTTAAAGGCTGCTTTCTATATAAAGAAAGAATTGGGGGATGGAGGGAATATCTAACTTCTGAGGTCATGTTTTATAAATAGGGCCCTACCAAATTCATGGTTCATTTTGGTCAATTTAACAGTTTTAGGATTTAAAAAATAGTAAATTTCATGATTTCAGATATTTAAATCTGAAATTTCACGGTGTTGTAACTGTAGGGGTCCTGACCCAAAAGGGGGTGAGTGGGTCACAAGGTTATTGTAGAGGGATTGCGGTATTAACACCCTTACTTCTGCGCCGCCACCAGCAGCAGCGCAGAAGTAAGGGTGGCATGTATGGTACTGCCACCCTTATGTCTGCGCTGCTGCTGGCAGGGCGCTGCCTTCAGAGCTGGGCACCTGGCCAGCAGCCATTGGTCTCTGGGCACCTAGCTCTGAAGGCAGTGCAGAAGTAAGGGTGGCAATACTGCAACCCACCTACAATAGCCTTGTGACCTCCCCCACAGAGACCCTCTTTTGTGTCAAGACTATCAGTTTGAGAAATGCTGGCTCTCCCAAGAAATCTGTATAGTAGGGTAAAAGTACACAGAAGACCAGATTTCACGGTCCATGAAGCCTTTTTCATGGCCATAAATTTGGTAGGGCCCTAGTTATAAATATTGCACAATAGTTATGTACTGTATTAAGGGCTTGTTTTGTTTAAGAAAAATAAATTTGATATATTGTTTTGTTTTTAAATTCCAGTTACCATCCTAATGCAGCTTGATACAAATCATGAGCAAAAAGTTAAATTATCTAGTAAATAAGCAATATGTAATTCACCAATTTATAACATACTCAAAAATGTACCATTAAGCAATTATATTGCTTAATATTTTCAGATTCTTTATTTAATAAATGTATATATAGTGTTTTACCCTTCAAGGTATCAGTAAGATGTACTAAATCTAATGCAAAGGTTTGTACATCAACATGTTCTAATGGTTAGATCAGCCAATGAGAATGCATCTTTCTTTAGAAAATAAAGTAAAAATGGAAAAGTTGATTAAAACTGATTTAAATTGAGGTTTGGTGATTTCAATCAATCCACCCTGGAATTCAGAGCACTAGCTCTGCCACTTTCTGCTGACTTTAGAAGAGCACACACCTATGAAAAGCTATTGTAATTTCCCAGCATGGGGGTTTCAGGCAGTGGATCTGTGTAATGGTCAGCCCACTGGTCACACCCACTTCCCCATCAGACTGCCTTGGAAAAAGTTGCCGTGGATCACTACACCCTAAGCTGATAGAAGATGTAGAGTCCATGTGTGCAGTCTGCCTCACATATGTAGAAGTACCACTATGGTCCAGCGGAATTCAGGGCTTTGTGCATCCACAGAGAAGGATGAGAGCAACTTTTGGCCCTTAGCTATTTGGCTGTTTCAGTTTCTCCCTGAACAATTTAATAAAATTATATCTTGTTTACTTGAGAGTGATGTGATGGGAAAGAGTAGAGAAAAAATATTTAAATTATTTACATACACTGTAGAAATATCATGAAATATTTACCAGCTGGTCACAAGCAATTTCTAAGCATGGCAGCCAAACTCCTTCTTCAAAAGAAACAAAAACGGTCTTCAGATTTGCATTAGCTTATTATTTGTACTAGCAAGAGCTGGAAAAATACATTTAGGATAGTGCAGCTATACAGCCAACTTCAACAGTACTAGTCTATAAATACACTTCTGGCTGGAAGTAAAGTAATGGGATTTTGCAATTCTATTGGAAGAATTTTCTACTATAGTCAATTAAGATTCTATCCAGCATCTTCATGGAACATAATTGAAGAAGTCACTGGTGCTCAGTACTATCAAGCACAAGCAGCTGATTAGGTTATCAAAGACAAATGGAGTAAATTCTAAGTTCATTTGTAATGGATGGATAATGCTATAAAATACTGAACAGACGTGAAGTCCGCTCTCTCACTCTCAAATTTACCAACTCCATTCAGCTTGCTTAAACATCAGATTATGTATTCTTCTTTCAGTTTTCTGGAAACAAAAAAAGTTTAGGAAATAGGCAATTGTTGAACTTCTATACAAAGTCAAAGAACCTCTACAAATGATGCAGACAAGTGCTGGGAACAGACTTCCTCAATATCCAGCCCCTTATAATGCTTTATGACGCTAATCTTTTTTTATTCATGCAGTTCAACAAGCTTTTTCTCATATATAATTAAACCAAAAATAAGGTTAAGAACCAGGAACAGATCTGAAACAGTTAAGAATTCTTATTTGAAAACATAAAATAACTCTGGTGTAGAACAAGATAAACCTTAATATAAATTTGCTGGTTTATAACTTGAAATTTTCTTAAAAATTTCTTTAAAGAAAGGTTTCTTCCTAAGTGTCTGTTCATCTTCAGAATATATACTGTTGTAATCTCCACACAAAGGCCTTTCTGTGAACAATCCATTGGCTATCTAGTGCCTCCACCCCCACTTCCATTAAAGGATCATCTGAACAAGCTCCCCTTTCTCTTCTAAAGTGAGCCCCTCTGTAGTAGAGTGCATCAGAGTAGCGTTCATTCTTAGAAACTCAGTGGCAAAATCTATTAAACCTGCAAAGATACAAAACCCCTTTAATTTCCATGTCTTGCTGTCAAACATCCACATGTCTGATGTACATGATGTTAGCTCTTAGCTATTCCCTGGCCGTCATAAACAATCAAGGCTTTTCATAAATGCTAAGGCCAGAAGGGGCCATTATGATCATCTAGTCTGACCTCCTGCATAACACAGGTCAAATAATTTCACCCAGTAATTCCTATATTGAGGCCATAACTTCTGGTTGAACTAAAGCATATATTTTAGTACAGCTTTGACAGAGTTTTACCTGCAACAGTGCTGTCTTACCTTTAAAAAAAACATTTAAGGACACAATTTAATAAAAATATCCGTGCAGTTTCTATCTGAGTGAAATGCAAACAACGGCACTGTCAGAAGTGCCATAAAACTGTTTGTCAGATTATTAAATATTTTAATAAAGGTAATTGATATATTACTCAACAGCATAGCTCCAAAATATTGCACAACCTAATGTCCAACCAAGCATACATAAGGTGTGAATTACTGTAGCATTAATTCATTAATGGTTAAAAGTGCTATAAAGTAATCAGATGGAAGATGCTCTGCAAAATTGAAGTATTTTTTATGTTTTTTGAAGATTTAAAATAAAAAAATTAAAAAGGCTGACCCAAAGTAGAACTCGGGACCTGAACATCCCAAAATGTTGAAAAAGTTCTTTTGGAATCCAGATTCAAAACCTTGCAGCGAGAGCAAGGTCTGAGCGTTTTCTCCTCAATCTGTTGGAGATGTATTGATTTATTTTTGTAAACAAAGGGGGCAGAGAAGGGGTAGAATCAGGCGTTGGATAAGGGGCAGAGGGTCTCGGGGACGGTCAGGGGCTTCCCCATCTCCAGGGTCTGGGAAGCAGAAGCTGGGGGTGGGCACTTTTGGGGGCCCCGCAGTCCCAGAGTGGCCCGGGGGATTAGCACGGGGCCGGGAGCAACCTGCTCCGCTTCCCTAGCCCCAGCCGTGTCGCTTGTGGGAGGGGGCTTGGGGGAAGCGATCCCACTGCTGCTGGTGAGTGCAGGGGGAAGCGGAGCAGCCCGGCCCCAGCCCGCTCTACTCCGCCAGCTCCCAGCCGCGGCGCTACGCTTCCTGCCGCTGGTGAGTACAGGGGGCGTCCTTTCCCCAACCTCCCCGCACTCACCAGCAGTGGGAAGCGGAGCACCGTGGCTGGGAGGTGGCGGAGTGGAGAGGGCTGGGGCCGTGTTGCTCTGTTTCCCTCCACTGCCAGTGAGGGCCTGTCAGGGGGAGGGGGTGTGGATAAGGGTCGGAGCAGTCAGAGGACAGAGAGCAAGGGGATTGGGAAGAGGGTGGGGTCCTGGGGGTGATTAGGGACAGGGGTCTCTGGAGGGGGCGGTCAGGGAACAAGGAACACGGGGGCCAAAGCAAGTTCGATATAATGCGGTCTCACCTATAACCCGGTGACATTTTTTGTTTCCCATGGACTGCGTTATATCAGGGTAGAGGTGTACTACAGTTCCAAAAGACAATTAGTAATCAAATCAGTGTGTGTAGAATATTTCACAGTTTAAAAAATTGTCCCCAACTCCATGGCTTTTTATGCAGGGTAATAAAAAAAGCACAGCCTGTGTCTGATGGACTCTAATGCAACCACGACATAATCAGGATTGTCTTGGTCCTACCAGGACAGATGGTAAACCTGTAACGAGGATATCTATAGGTGCCAATGTATGGCTCAAACCTAAAATAGGGTCCCTCACCAGTAAAATGCAATAAAATATTTTGCACAACTCAGAAAACTGCATATATTGCACGTAAAGAACAGTTATTGGAACTACCTTTATAAGGAACTATATAAATAGTTAGCAAATTATCTAAGTAAAACAGAAGATAATTAGAGCTATATTGTGGCTGCTTGGACACCGATGTGCAAGGGTGTTGGAATCAAGAGAAGGTGCAGAAAGCCTTTTCTCTGCACCCATGTCGGAGACAGACAGAACAGCAGTGCATTTTGGAATTGCGATGGCAGGTGTGACTGCACCAGAGTCATATAGAAACAAGAACTACCAGCACCTTGCTCCATAACATGATATCTCTTTATTTTACCTCAAACCACAATGTTCATTTTTGCTGAAACTGTAGCATAGCGCACACTCACCACCGCAGCACCTTCTGCTGGTCACTCTGAGAATTAGCTCAGTCATGCCTCAGAGTGCCTCCTGCTGGCTGGTATCTCCTTACCAGTACCTGCTTCCTCGTCTCCACCACTGTACTTCAGGCTCCGTGTCCCTCCTGGACCCCGGTGCCCCTTATCTTGGGGTGCTGCCCCACATCAGCGCCCCCGCACTCTGGGTCTCCCCTCCCAGGGGAACCCCCTCCCGTTATGCCCACCTTGCCTCTGTGGCTACTGCCAGTAGTCATCTAGCCCCCTTTCTCTGGGGCAAACTGCAGTCTGTAATGGTCACTCATCATTGGCAAGGGGGTTGGACCTGCTGCCTTTCTAGCCCCAGCCGTCTTCCTGCAGCCCCATTACCTCTTTAGGCCTTCCTGCCAGGCCTCAGCCTGGGAGGTGGCCAGGCCTGAGCTCCCCAGCTCAGCCTGCCCCTTCCCCAGCACTGCTCTGTCGAAGGTACCCTGACTCTCCCAGGTGGCTAGGTCCTTCTCATTCCAGGGCTGAAGTGAAACTCTCCCGGCTTCTTACTCACAGCCCTCTTATCAGGGCCAGCTCCCCACCCAGCCTCTCTCAGCTGCTCTCACTCCTTCTATCCCAGGAGCGGGGTAACCGCCCCGCTCCACAAACAAATTTCAAAGTTATATCTAATTAATATTTAGACACTTTAATGTCCACTCTTAATTATACCTCTGTTTCTTCAGGCATTAATGCTTTCTCTCTCCCATTTAATATCTGTGTTTTGGATTAATGTAACTATCTGTATAACCATCGTTGACGTATACCATATCACCACTGCATGAGAATGAGGGCAAAACTTACTGGCTCGGAACAAAAATAAATGCTTACTAAAATAAAGCATTTACTGTACATAAGCTTTCAGCCATGTCTTCATGGATCACTATCTTGTCACAGACGTAATCCTTCAGACAAGATTTTATATGTGCCTTATCGAAGGTCATTTAAGATTCTCTGTGATTGTCAGAATACTGATGTTAAAGAACAATACCCAGACTAGGCAGCTTGCTCGTTACACCCACACACTATTTACTCACACAGAGTACAAATCTGGAAATAAACAAATTCCAAATTGGATAACCACATTCTATTTAAATTCTCCCTGTAATTTCACTGAATTAAGTTACTCACCTTCACTGCCAGCTTTAGAGTGTTGCCAGAGATGTTAAATGGTGCACTGACCTTGTATATTTGTGTAAGGTACGTAAAGAACTTTGGGAAGATGCTGGATAAATGGTATTATACAAAATACAAGCTATTATTAATTTATACAGTAACACTAAAGTTAAATCTTGTTTAAAATAATTTGCACTGTGATTTTATATTTTATAAATGACCTCTTATCTTATAAAATTAGATTCTCCTTCAATTGTAAAGGTTAGACAGAGAACAAGACAACACAAAATCCACATATTGCAGAACTATTTTCCAGGGAAGCACTTCGGACCTGATCCAACTCCCCACAAAGTTGATCAGACACTCAATGACCTCAATGGGAGTTGAATTGGACGCTTCCAGTGATTGGCACTGTAAAGAAGCCTAAGGCCCTGATCTCATAACTGGCTTCATGTGGGCACAGGAGTCCATTTGCACGGAGCCTGTTGCAGTACTGGGGTCTAAAATCACTATATTAAATGCAATAAGAAAATGAGATAGGCTCTAAAAAAAAAAAAAAAAACACAACACAACAATGTGTAGGTTTTAACGTAAACCAAGAAAAAAAAAAGCCTCTTCTGAAACAGCCAGAGTTGAACAGCTTCCATAGAAAATAAAAACTACATTACAAGCCATACAAAAATCCAGTTAACCATACAAACAACTCAGCCTGCCAATTAAATACGGGAAGGGTTCATAAAATCATAGATTAGGGTTGGAAGAGACCTCAGGAGGTCATCTAGTCCAACCCCCTGCTCAAGGCAAGACCAACCCCAACTAAATCATCCCATCCAGGGCTTTGTCAAGCCAGGCCTTAAAACCTCTTAAGAATGGAGATTCCACCACCTCCCTAGGTAACCCATTCCAGTGCTTCACCACCCTCCTAGTGAAATAATTTTCCTAATATCCAACCTAAACCACCCCCACTGCAACTTGTGACCATTGCTCCTTGTTCTGTCATCTGCCACCGAGCTCCATCCTCTTTGGAACCCCCCTCCAGGTAGTTGAAGGCTGCTATCAAATCCCCCCTCACTCTTCTGCAGACTAAATAATCCCAGTTCCCTCAGCCTCTCCTCGTAAGTCATGTGCCCCAGCCCCCTGATCATTTTCGTTGCCCTCCGCTGGACTTTTTCCAATTTGTCCACATTCTTTCTGCAGTGCGGGGCCCAAAACTAGATGCAGTACTCCAGGTGTGCCCTCACCAGTGCCAAATAGAGGGGAATAATCATCACTTTCCTCCATCCACTGGCAATGCTCCTACTAATGCAGCCCAATATGCCATTAACCTTCTTGGCAACTAGGGCACACTGCTGATTCTTATCCAGCTTCTCATCCACTGTAATCCCCAGGCCCTTTTCTGCAGAACTGCTGCTTAGCCAGTCGGTCCCCAGCCTGTAGCAGTGCCTGGGATTCTTCTGTCGTAAGTGCAGGACTCTGCACTTGTCCTCGTTGAACCTCATCACATGTCTTCTGGCCCAATCCTCCAATTTGTCTAGGTCACTCTGGACCTTATCCCTACCCTCCAGCATATCTACCTCTCCCCCCCCGTTTCGTGTCATCTGCAAACTTGCTGAGGGTGCAATTCATCCCATCATCCAGATCATTAATAAAGATGTTGAACAAAACCGGCCCCAGGACTGACCCCTGGGGTACTCCGTTTGATACCGGCTGCCAACTAGACATCGAGCCGTCGATCACTACCCGTTGAGCTTGACAATCTAGCCAGCTCTTTATCCACCTTATAGTCCATTCATCCAATCCATACTTTAAACTTGCTGGCAAGAATACTGTTGGAGACTGTATCAAAAGCTTTGCTAAAGTTAAGATATATCATGTCCACCACTTTCCCCATGTCCACAGACATAGGCGCCAACTCCGGGGGTGCTTCGGGGCTGGAGCACCCACGGAGAAAAGTTCGTGGGTGCTCTGCACCTACTGGCAGCCAAGCTCCCCGCCCCGCCCCCTCCTCCGCCTCCTCCCAGCACACCACATCTCTGCTCCTCCCTCCCTCCCAGCTCTTGATGCCGCCAAACAGCTGTAGCAAGTGCTAGGAGGGAGGCGGGAGGAGCAGGAACATGGCGTGCTCGGGGAGGAGGCAGGGAAGAGGCAGGGAAGAGGCGGGGATGGGGCAAGGATTTGGAGAAGAAGTCGAATGGGGGCGGGAAGGGACGGGGCAGGGGTGGAATCGGGGTGGGGCCAGGGGCAGAGAGGGGTCAAGCACCCACTGGTGCCAGAAGAAGTTGGTGCCTGTGTCCACAGAGCCAGTTATCTCATCATAGAAGGCTATCAGGTTGGTCAGGCATGACTTTCACTTGGTGAATCCATGTTTACTGTTCCTGATCACCTTCTTCTCCAATTGCTTAAGAAAATGAACCATCTACATTGTCTTTTCTTTTAATTGTACATCTTTTGACATAATAGTCTTTCATGCAGTCTCAGTCCCAGGTAGACCAAGATGAAATTCAATAAAGACAAGTTCAAAGTACTACACTTTGGAAGAAAATAAAAATCAAATGCCCAGCTACAAAATGGGGAAAAACTGGACAACCAGTAATACTCCAGAAAGGGATGGGGGTGGGAAGGGATAATAGTGGATCACAAATTGATTATGAGTCAACAATGTGATGCAGTTGCTAAACAAGGGTAATATAATTCTAGGGTGTATTAACGGGAGTGTTGAATGTAAGATACAGGAGGTAACTGTCCCACTCTACCTGATACCAGTGAGGCTCTGTTGGATTGTGTGTCCAGTTTCGGGCTCCACACTTTAGGAAAGACATGGACAAATTGGAGAGAGCAACAAAAGTGATATAATGTTTAGGAAACCTGGCCTCTGAGAAAAAGTTAAAAAAAGTGGACATGATTAGTCTTGAGAAAAGATGACTGAGGATGGATCTGATAATAGTATACAAGTATCTTAAATGCTGTTCTAAAGAGGATGGTGATCAATTGTTCTCCATGTCCACTAAAGGTAGAACAAGTAGTAATAGGCTTAATCTACAGCAAAAGAGATTTAGATTAGATATTAGAAAAAACTTTCTAACTATAAGGATAGTTAAGTACAAGAACAGGCTTCCAAGGGAGGCTGGGAAATCCCCACGATTGGAGGTTATTAAGAACACAGACAAACACTTGTCAGGGACAGTCTAGGTTCACTTGGCCCGGTCTCAGAGCAGGAGGCTGGACGACATTTTTATGATTCTATGATTATAGAGGCAACATTATAGACCGTGGAGACTGAATGCAATACAAGTTTCTTCCCCACCACCCTCAAAGTTCTCTAGGTTTACTAATTGCTAGATAAAGAAAATTCAGTACATCACATAAGCACACTATCACAAGTAGATTACAAGGCCCAGATTTTCAAAAAAGCACAGTTCATATTTACAAGCCTAAATGAAGTGGCCAGATTTCCAGAAGCATGTTGTACCCTGCAGTTCTACATTGTACTAAAATCACAATGAGCAATTTCAAAGGTGTTATTTTATGCCATTTTCCATTCAGTTTTATAAAAAAAGTGTCACAAAGGTGACTAGTGTAGCAATATTGGAACAAAAGTTCTATTTCATGACTTATTAAAGCTGTCAGAGTAAGACCAAGCTAACCCTGAGTGAGGCAGAGAATAGTTTAGGCCACTGCCTGAGTATCCATGTGACACGTGATCTTCATCAAAATGGTGTCATGGAAAGACTAATGAGGGTACAAAGAGGAACCTAAAGGGGCATGACACAACAGTGTCAATATTGACAAACTCTTTAATTTTAATTTTACTCAGCTTTATACAGAGCCAAAAAGGAACTACTGCAAAAAGCATGAAATGCTGAAACTGTTCATTCACTTGTACCCTCCCCTCCTTGGGCTAAAAGCTTGTCAGCTTCTTTTGGCAGGTCTTCACTATGGAGCTAAATCGGCACTAATGCAATCGATGCAGTGGCATCAATTTAGCGGATCTGGTGAAGACCCACTAAGTTGATGGCAGAGCGCTCTCCCATCTATTTCTGTACTCCACTTCCCTGAGAAGCTTAAGGGAAGTTGGCGTGAGAGCGTCTCCTGTCAACATAGCGTGGTGTAGACACCATGGTAAATGGATCTAGCTACATCAACTTCCGTTATGTTATTCACAGAATGAAGTAGCATAGCTCAGATCGATTTACCACAGTAGTCTAGACCTGGCCTTTCTGGTGGTATGGGGAACAAACTATCTGACAAATTCTTTTTTCCCCCCATCCTTCTCCCAACCCTCCATCCTGTGCTTCTAGACAGATGTCCCTCATATTTCCCACTTCCAACACGTCAAGTGGGGCTACCTTAACACCTTCCCCTCCCATCTTTTGACACACACATTCACCGTGCCTCCTTTCTTTCATGGTCCGTTTGGGTCCTCCTTCCTCAGGTACTGCTATATTTAATCCCCTGTAGCCCACTGCAATTTGTAGACCTCCCTAATCCCATGTGTCACTTGGTTTCTCTTTTGTCTTTCAAATACTTATTTGAAACCCACTTCACTCAGGAAGCCTTCCATCTCCAACCCTCACAAAAATAAAACACTAAAACCAAAATCACAGTGCATATTATGTAAAATCAAACGCCTGTGACCTTATTTTATGGGATGACTATCCTACGTTTCCAGACCGTACATCCTTGTCTGATGTTTTCATCTTTTGTTGAGTCTAATTTAGATTTCAAATTTCCTTCCTGTCAAGTATGGCTCTTCTACAAAGTACCATGCACATTTCTGGCTGTGTGTGTGTGTGTGTGTGTGTGTGTGTGTATTTTTTATATATTATATATAAAAACACAGTCCCCATACTCAATCATAGTGCTGTGGATGACTGCACTCAGCAGTGATAAGTTTTCTGAGTAAATATTATACACATGATGTACAACATACTATTACACAATGCATGAGATTTTCAAAGTGCTCCAGTTTTGTGTAACTCTGTTCTCAATGAGCTCAATGATGAAACTCTCAGTAACTTCTGTGGGACCAGAGTTATGTCACAAGTGAGTGATTATGAAAGTCCTGCCCCACATGGAATGATAACACCATTATTTTTTATTTGTCTCTCACTTTGCCTGAAAATCCTGGTTATTTAAATTGTTAACCTAATAGGGACATCTATCTTGAGGCGCCCAGGTCATAATGGACAGTCATGATAGGGAAAAGTTAACAAATTGAGGAAGACAGGTAGTATATCATATGTTCAGTAAGTTAGTCAAGCATTTCCTATACTAAAGATTTATTTACAAGCTGGATTGTGCCACGTATGCTCTGATCTGCATTCAGATCACAATTACAGCTGGTCCAAAATAAAATAAAGTTAATTTGGAATTTTTGTGACAATAAAAATGAAAAGGATAACATTTTCGTGTGAAGTTTTTCCACTTTTTGACCAGCTCTAGTCAAAATGCCTTGCAAATCTCCCCGGCACATAATTCATGCCTGCTGTGCAACCTTTAAAGAAGGATGCAGTGAGCAGTCCTCTCCATGGTAATTAACTCCACTGGCTGGTGTGAGAGAGATGGAGAGCTATGGCCCCACACCTCCCATGTACCCTCTTTGAGGGGAGAGGGATAGAGAAAGAGCTTGTGCCTCAGGAAGCTCTAGTCCCGGCACTCTTACGTATCATATGCACATTTAATTTTAGAACAATTATCTTTTATTATTACTACTTCCGTGAATTCAATCATTTGCTCCCTACCACTTCCTTCCACTTCAGTCAAATGCACACACCAGCATGTGGACACATGGTACGTTAAGAGCAAGCTAGGCAGTTGCAACGATGCTGGCAATGCCCATATTCTCTAGCACTGACAGAATCAAAGCAAAAATAATTAGAAACAGGTCAGCCTCGTTTACAGTCTGCACAAAATACAAAATGCAAACTAACAGCAAGCAAAGAGTGAAAAGCAAATTAAGATTTTTTTAAAAATTCACTTAATGTTATTTGTGACACATTCATATTTTTTAAAATAGGATTTTATCCTGAGAACATCCTTTAATCACTACCTTTTTAAAAAAAAAAAAATGCCTAGGGTTAAAACTAAGGTGTTTCAATTAGGAAGTCATAGATTTAATGATCGTGTTCACAGCCTTCTGTTTTAGCAGTAATGGTGTCAGAAAACAAACCTTGACCCTTTTAATAACTTTTTCCTTACTAACGCATATTCCAATATATATCAGTAGCACAGCGAGCTTTGGATTCATTATGCAAAGTGCTTCTGGCTCTCCACAAATCCTTGCTCGAACATAGGGGGGCAAGGAATAAAGGTCCTGCCTCCCCACACCAGCTTCTACCACTTGGGAGAAACCCTGTAAGGGAACCATAGTCTTGAACACCCCCTCACCACCACTAAATCCACAGTGTTTTCAACACTGATGTTTGTGGTCATAGTCAAATTTGACTAAGTGTGCAAATTAGCTAATTAAGTAACTTGCATAATACGCGACACATGCAGTTGCATAAAACTTAGCAGTTATGATTAAATGAATTCTGTTCTACAACACAGAGCTTACATAAGCCCCCAGCAACAATTTTTCAGGGCCTAAAAAAAAATTTAAAAAAAATAAAAAAAATAAAAGAAATCCACACATGTCAGCTGGAGTGTGTATTTAATTCAGCACTAGATCAGCACCTTATAATGGCTAACTAAAAGAAAAATAAAGGAGGAAGTTAAATATGTCAATCTAAACCTAAAGTAATCATTCTTGTGTCCAAATACTAGATCAGAGGAGGAGGATGTGGAAACGTTTGTTCCCTGTCCAGTCAGTTCTTAAGAACAGGAAGGGATCTCTCACTGATACAATAAATTGGAACTCTGCAAAGCACACTGTGCAAAATTAACAACATAGAAATTGGTAAACATTTCCACTCCCCTAATGTGAAAATAATGGTGCTCTTCTTTGAGCTGCATTCCTTACACAACCTTCTTACTTTCCTGTCATACTGCTCAATAAAAAAAAATAAAAAAAAAAATCAGCCTATATTTAAAGACCTTCACCCATCACATTGAGAGAACTCTTCCTTTCTCTCCCTCCCCCTCCCCCCCCCCCCCCCCCCAGAGCAGCACACGATAGGAACTATTCTTAAAAATAACCATCTTGCTTCCTGTCTTGTCTGTTCTCAGAACAGCTCAAAGTCTAGTGTTTTCAAATAAACTGATTTAAGAGAAAATGTTACTGAAGCAGAGAAATAGATAGGATTATCTTTTAGATCAAAGTGGAAATCAAGCACTGTATAATTTGGGGGGGAAGGACAGGGAGATTCTAGAGTTGAAGCTTAACACTGAACATTTAATTCAATGGGCCCAGATATTAAGCTCTTAGGAATCATTATGTGTTGGTTTACATTTTTTTTTTTTTTTTTTTTTTTTTTATTTAAAACCTGTGATTGAGCAGACTGAAATAATGGAAACCCATAATTCTTCCAAAGGAAAATGGAAAAACATTGTCAATGGATTTTAAGTAGCATAAATACCTTTCTATCTTGCTAATCTCAACACTGACATTAACAGAAAATGGTTGGCCAGGTTGCTGGTGCACAAGCGTTGCGAGTTAGGAGAGAAATGACTATGACACCAACAAGATTAATGGAAGCAGTCTCTGCTTAGCTATGGAACTCCCTCATGTAAACGCTAAGAAGGGTCACTAAAACTTGCTGTCTTCCTGACAAGACACAAGAGCCTTATGTTTGGCACAGCTTTCCCGCCATAGCAGCAGGGCGCTCAGGCACCATAGTGCTGAGTACAGTAGAAATACCAAGAAAAGAGAGAGAGAGAGAGGAGTTACCTACCAAACAGGTTTTGCAAGAGTGTTACACTGCCCAGAATATGGTTTGAAATTGGATTTGAAAAGCAGCCAGGAAGAGAGAGTGTGGCATGGGTTAAAGGATTGTACTACACGGAGAAGACATGACACCGGCTGGGATAAGATACTAATCAAAATAAGGGACTTCGCCCACTCCGGAAGTCAGACAGGGCTGTTTACAGTAATTTCATGTTTTTAAATGCAAAGAATTTAGCTTGGTGAGTGTTATTTCTAGAATCAGACAAGTTTATTACTCTGCTTCATTTCAGTTTAGTTTGATTCTCTCTCTAATTTCTACTGTAAATAATCCTCCCTTTAAATTAATTGGGATATGAACAGTTGTTGGGTGGAGGGGGAGAAAACAAATTGCTGATGAGAGGTGGGTGAGGAATAAAAAGGCACCAACTTGCACTGTCAGTCATAGGTGTGGAAGCAAGGCTCACTACAAGAAGTGCTGTAATACAGTGACTGCAACAAGAATGGAGCACAGTGAAAGCCCCAAAACTAAAAGGTGATCGTGTTTAGGTGCTCTATGGTAACAATGCTGTTCAGTGACACCAATCATCTTAGCATGTTTTAGTTTCATACTCTTCAAATCTTATTTTACTCCAGGTACAACATTTAAATAAGAAATCAGGCTACTGACAGAAAAAAGAGTTAGACGGTGATCCTCAAAAGTGTGTACTCTTACATTAAATGTTATGTAATTATTTGAGGAAGACATTCTGCTAGGAAGCGGTCTATCAATCTCTCCCTGCACCTTAGAAATATTACACTCTGGCCTAGGTTATTTGGATTATTCGGATCTCTCCATACTCACACTGGCTAGTGCCAGCCTCCATATACAATAACACAGTTTGATGCTGGATATCACAAAACCCTTGTTCCTGACTTTGTACTCAGGCCAAAACTCATTCCTGATTCTGTCTTTCCCAAAGTCTAAATTCAGTCACTTTCCACAAGACCCACCAATGATGGATCCACTTAACAGTATCCAAGTTGTCTTAAAAGCAGATTTTATTGGCACAACAGGATGAGACAAAAGAAATCATGAACTAAAAACAAATAAAAAACACACTTGCCAGACAGATTCTATGAAGCAGGCTCAAATCTCCCATTAAAATGTCTGGTTTCAGATACCTGAAAATCTTGTACAGAAAAGTCTTCAGTCTGATTCAGCAACAAAATTGTATGTGTCCATCGCACTATGTCACATGTCCCATTCTGAACTCCTCCTACTTTTAGCTCTCTTTGGCTTGTCAGCTTAAGCTAATGACGCCTTTAAGAGAATGCTGCCAGTATAACTTACACTTTTTGCCCAGGGCTTGAAGATTACACTTTCTTACAGATATTCTCTGTTATCTGATATGCATATTCTCTTTATCACCAGATTCCTCTCTTAAGGTAGCCTTTTTTATATATTTACCAGTGGACTTTTGTCACCTGCCCAATCTGAAGGGCTAAAAGAGGGTTTAAAGCCCTCTTCACTAGGTTGGCAAGTCTGTGCATGAAGATGCTCTTTTCCCTCTTGGTCTTGTGACCCCATTTCTTCTCAGCAAACCTTCTTCCTGGAATAGCATCCCATGGTTGAGGAAGCTGAAACCCTCCCATAGACACCATCTGTGCAGCCATGCATTCATCTCCAGGATGAGCACATCCCTGCCTGGGCCCTGACCCTCTGCCGGGGGCCTGGATGAGAACACAAATTGCACCCCGACCCCTTCACCCTTGCACTCAGAAGCCAGTAGTCACTGCTGATCTGCTCAGGGTCAGACCTGGCAGTACCATTAGTGCCCACATGGGTGAGCAGCATGGGGTAGTGATCATAAGGATGGATGAGCCATGGCAACCCTGCTGTAATGTCTTGGATGCAGGCTCCAGGCATGCAGCGCACTTCCTGGGACACCTCCATTCTCCTCAGAAGGAGTCACCAATCACCAGCACTCTGTCTCCTCCCCTTGGGTGCAGCTGCCTTCAGCCTCCCAGTTATGGGGGCAAATGGCTCCTCCTCCTCAGCTATTGGGTCTGCTACTCACCTTCTGTTGCCAGAATGGCATATGGTTCTTCACCTTGATGGAGAGGGGACCTGAATGGGGGTGGAGAACTGTCTATTGCTTGAGGTGAACCGCAGCTGATTTCCTCCTCGCAAAGCAGACAGTTCTCCTTCCTCCTCTGGTGCTGCTGTAGTCATCCATAGTCAGCTAGTACCCTCCATCCCACGTCTCCATGTGTGTCCTATTTATGAAGTCCTCGGGCTCCCAGATGCCACATAGATGAGCCACCTCTTCCTGCAGCTCTCTTGCCTGCTTCCACCAACAGACACTTCTCACACCTGGTGGTTTCCCCTGCCTAGCTTTCATTGACAGGGATATGCAGGCCGCATTCCCAGCAAGTCAAGACCTGGCTTCTGTGGAAGTCTCCAGGGTCAGGATGCGTGGCAGGGCACCCCCACAAGTGCAAGCAATTCTTAAGGTATTGCTAACACTGAGCTGGAGGTATAAATTTCAGCTTGGATAAATGTATGCGCACTGGGTTTGATAGAGCTAACTTGCTAAAAACAGAAGTGTAGCCGTTGCGGTGCAGGCAGCTGGCTGGGGTAGCCACCTGAGTGAGTACCTAGGGTCCTGGGCAGGACTGTACTCGGGGTGGCTAGCCAATCCGACCACCTGCACTACTGCAGCAACACTGGTCATTTTAGCATTTTACCTCAACCAAAGCTAGCATCGTACGTCTCCCCATGCTCGAAATTACACCTCCAGCTTGAAGTGTAGACGTTCCCTTAGCTTACACCACAAAAAGACCACCCCATATCTGCAAAATTTCACAACTCCCTCACCCTTTGGGACATGATGCCATCTAACACAATACTTTCACTTGCCCTTCATTAAACCCACAGATTACATTCATCTCCCACCTCACTGCTGACAATCCCCAGGGAAAGAAGATCCCTGTGCCCTGCTACTGACACAACCTACACAACACAGTGCTGAAATAAGGCATACTGGATCGCTCAAGATACACTTTCATCTCTTTCCTTTGATCACACACATAGGGGATCAGACAGAGGGCCTCACATTCCCCCCACCGATTGCTTCATATCACGGTTACAGCTCTTCCAAGCTGCTCCAGCTAATCCCTCCACCATTCGATACACTTGCACTTATTATGGTGAATGCAGCTGGAGTGGACACACAAATTCCCAGTGACTACTTCCAGCTCCAAGGGGCAGAGTTACAGTTATGTGGGTGTGCACCATAACTTTAGATTTCCTGGTTTACAGAAGTTTGAGTTTTGCTGAACTTGACTTCCTGAAAGAGTGTGAGACACCACTGTGCAACCTTAACTCTGCAGTAATGAAGTTTTTTTTGTCAGTGAAGAGAGGTGGTAGTGGAAGTCATGTGAGTAGACGGCTTTACTCAAGGAGCACAATGCAAAAATAGGAGGTGGCCAACAGAGCCCTTTGAGAAGACTATAATAAACCAGTCTTAAGGAAAAAAATTAAAAGGGGATGGAAAAAAAAAATCAGAGCTCAGTTTCAATAGTACAACTGAAGTAAGGTTACCTATAAATGCAATTTCATGGAAGGCAGAAAAGAGGACGCAGGGGTATTTTTTGCTAAGACTGTTCCTAGATACTAGTGATTGGCACTTCAGAAATGGAGAGAGAGAGAGAAGACAGACAGACAGCGCACATAAGTACAGCTAAATCATATAACCATGAAGGTGTCATTCTATTTAAAGTATTACCCCATTTTGAGATAAAGATATACATTTGCATAAATTATTAGCACTACAAGTCAGTGCCTGCCCCAGTGGGAGAAATTAGGGCTGGGAGCTGTTTGCACTCTTGTGGGTTAGGATGCACACAGCTGGATGGTTGTGAGATGTGCTGGTCAATGTGCCTAGGCTGCCCAGCACCCAGCCTGCAGACTCATAATAAAGTTCAGGAAGAAAAACCTCCCATACAAGTCACAAGTCTATTACCTATATTGATACACATTGGGCATCACTGATCTAAGGTGTGCTTTATAGCTAGTCATACCCTAGACAAAGTACAGCCACAACTGAGAGGGAAAGAAACATTTTTAATATAGGAATTATTTAAGCTAACAGTTTGGTTACTGCATAGCATCTTATGCGATTAGATGACTAGTACACAAAAATAAGGTCACTGGCTTTGTGTTTTATAAAAAGCCACACTAAATTAAGAGAGGCATTAAAAAAAGAAATACCTGTGAATTTGAGAGAGAACCCACTGTTTCTGAACAGAGAAATGATAAAGATATCTGGTGGAAACAGGCATGTGAGAAGCAATCTAAGTAGAAAACAATGGGTACAGTGACCTTTTCTTATAATGTAATGTTTTGTGCTCATCTTAAACTCTTTTTCCCTTAAAATACCTTTTATTAAACGAGCACTCCCTCTAGTCAACAACATTGATGCAGCTCATCTGTATGTTTCAAATTTGGTATTTAATCTCTTCATTGGAAAATGGCATCAGCCATCTTGAAAATTATCTCCTACTATCAGATTAAAAATGAAAAGGACAGTATGCAAGAATGAAAAATACATATTCATTCTTTGGGAATGAGAGCGTTGTTCATCCCAAGAAAATAAATCCTTCAAATTTCAATATCTGCAAGGAATGATACTTTGAAATTTCTGTATTAAGAACCCACCAGTACACTTTGGACGACAAGGAGGTGCAAAACTTGCAAAATCTGCCTAAGAATAACTAGCAAAAGAAAATATTTTCAAAGGATATAAAAAATATTTCCCTGCACTGTCAAGATAACCGTTAGATCCGTTATGCAAAGGTGTATGCTGTAGATTCTATAATGTGTTCACATTTCTGCATAAACAGTTGCCCATGAAAGTTCTCCTGGACCTCAATCCAACCACAGATCAAAACATTATATGCTGCTACTCAGTTCTAAAATATTTAAATTTTCACAAACCTTTAAAAACTAAGCAATTGTCAGAAATCATACTAATCTTTTTATAATCCTAAAACCATTTACAGATATTTGCTGCAGGTTTTATTCCTATTTAGATGCACCACTGAATTTCCTATGACTAGTGGAGTCATGACTTCATCCTCCTGGAAGTGCAATTTAGAACTACCTAAAATAGAGGTTGCTGTGCCTTAGATTTTCATTATGTCACATATCTGCTTTTTTAAAGCCTGCTTTACAGCTCCCTCCCCCCCCCGGTAGCTGCAGCTGGGTCTGAACCGCAAAAGACTCCAGACTGGTTTATACTAATTGACTGTGCTAGCAGTTATTTAAGAATAACTTAAATAAGTTATTTAAGAATCAATTCAACAGGATCTTTCTAAACCTGGCTTCATCAATTTCCAATAACTAAAACCTTTCTAAACACAATGAAATGTTACTAAAAATAGTGAGTGTCAATGTAAACACCAGTTACTCTTATGTGAATAACAAAAGATTTTCTCTCTCATTAACACAGCAGAACATAAAGAAAGCTATTCAAGTCACAGGGATTTACTAAAAAAAACCCACACACACAAAAAAACCCCACACCTATAAATTCATTGACAGCATCAACAAAACATTATTTCAGACCAGCAGCTCCTCCTACCAGTGCACTGGAAAACCGCATTTAATCTCTGCACCAATTCTTCTAGGGCCATTTCTTCAATTCTCAGCAAACATATTCTCTGGTGAAACAAAAAAGATCCACAGCAAACATGTTTCCCTCTGCTCCAGAAATAAAAAAAACTACAGCAGTGCTTCACAGCCCTGCATTTCAATTACTCCACACAGATCCCCTATCAGCACAAAAGGAGGTGTGAGTGCACATTCCCCCCCCTGCAATGCATAGGCTTGGCGGATGCTGCTCCAAGCCAGAGTCATGAATGTTAATTACCTCAGAATCACTTAAACTTCTCTCCTCTGTGCACTGGTTTGTCTGCAGCATCGCTATTACATGTCAAAATTAATATGAAGCACTGATGAGACAGGAGCACAAATCTCTATATCAGACTGAAGCAAGCACTGGGGAGAGCTGCACTGAAGCAACAGCATATTTTGGTAACAGCAAGCCCTACGAGCTTAAGCAATTCAGCAAACCTGAACAAAGCAGTATCCTCTTTCTTAAGAGAGCATTAGTCTTTATTTTACCCTCTTGCCAATTCAACTGCTACATAGGAAAATTCACTCATTGCAGACAGAGGGGCAATAAAATGTTACTATCCTCCACAATAGATTTACATTCTTCTAGTTATATTTAACACATTACTTTTTGCGTTTGTGCCTGATATCCTCAGTGTTTGCTTTAAAAAAATCCCCAATGATATCAGAACCATTTTCAAGATAGTTTGGAGGAGCTTAGCTGTTAAAATCCTGTCCAATAACAGCCCATTTATCCTCTACATCTCTGTTTTCAAGAATCCAAAATGTCTGACCTTATGGCACTGGATTCATAGACATTAGATATGGACAAGATCTAAGTCACCTAGTCCATTACACTATCTCCATATGGTTGTTCCCTGAAGTTAGTTTTCAGTGCTTGTATCCAGTCTTCTTTTTAAAGTCATAAGCAATGACTTCCACTAATTCCCTTGGGAGACTATTCCACAGTCTAATAAATCTCACTGTCAGGATGCTTGCTTTTGCTGATATTCAGCTAAACTGGCTCCTTACTTTCACCCTATTAATTGCAGTTATACTGCCTTGTGCCACCCCAAGTATATGATGCTTTTCTTTGGTGCTTGTCTAATCAAGTTACTTATTTACCACAGGAAGATGAAAGGAGTCAACATGTGTTCAGTTATGATGTAACTGAACTTAATAAATGGATAATGGGTAGCTATAAAGGGCTAGAGCAAGGTTGCTTTTGGAATGTGCAGCACAGTATTTCACATATGTACATTTCTTAAAGAGATTGCTGATCTAATGGTGCATTTGAATATTTATCAGTCTTTTCTTAACTGTTCATTTCCAGCCAACTGCTGTTTCCACCCCCAAATTGTACATTCCTCAGCATATGCTCACACACTGTAGCAACCTTAACTTTTACTCATATTTTTCAGTCTATTGCCTTTTATAAATTATTATTAAAACTACTGGCCCAATGTAGAACTTAAGATCTCCAGGGCGTTCCTGGCTTGATCTTTCTCTCTAGTCCTGGGCCCTCCAGTTCCTATTGCCTTGTCACTGCTCTGTGACACATCGGAATTGTTTGCAAGGCTCCCATTTCTCCTTGCCCTGCATAAGCATTATAAAGCCCTGGGGTGTTGTAAGATACCTGTCAGTGTGCCTCAAGAGAGCCTCTTTGTGGCTGCATAGGGTATAAATACCTCTCTACTCTTCTGGTCAACAGGAAGGGCAATGCAGTGACCCTGTCCTGACCTGGCTCCAAATTCTTCCTCCCTTCCTGTCCATCCCCATAAACTTTGCATTTTCTCCTACCAGCTGTCAGGGAGCCCTTAAAGGGGCAATGCACCTTTTCTTCCAGCTAGCTGGATAAAGATCGACTTGCATAAAGGTTGCAGTAGAAACATCTCTCCTCCACTTCTTCTTGCCCTGCATATAAAGCCCTAAGGATACTTAAGATATGTCAGTGTGCCAAATCATAACCAAATTTCGTAAATTAGTATTTTAAAAACAATAATTAACTTATGTCCTAGATTTTAATGTTATTTAAAATATGTAAAGTTTGAAGTTTTACAATCAAGCTTATTTCTTTAAAGGGTAGGAGGACCTAAAACTTTAGATACTTGGAAAATAAGCTTTTTAAAAAGATTAACTACAAGCAGCTACAATAATTATAAAAGGAGATGTAGCTGTGTGGAAAATTTGAAGGAATAGTAATAAGCAACTTTTGAGCTACAGACAATAAGACTACAATCATGACATCTCAAAATTGTGTTTATAGACTTATATTTTCCTGACAGAGAAAAGATATTACATTTCATTTCAAGTTACAATATACTGTACTGGTTTTACAATAAAACTTCTGAATTACCCTGGTCTTTCTTATCTTTGATCTACTCTAGAAATGATAGGTAGATCTGTAAGAAACCGTCCCCAGTTATGATCATTATGAAATTAGCCTGTTTCTTCTAAACCCCAATATGCCATCAAGGGGCATCTTTCTCCTCTGAAATTTTGCCGAGAGCATACCCTGATGCTATTCAAAGGTGCAAGGACAGCTTTATAGTATGGGAAGGTCAGGTCTACTTACCCAGAAGACACCCAAAATTTGATTTTTTTTTTAAAAATTGTGCAGAGATTTCTCTTTAGCAGTTGGAGCAAATCTGGCATTTTTCAGTCAAAAACAATATTGCTAACCGAGGTAATTTGGCTGGGTATGGAATAGCTAAAACTAATGCTTATAATATAACAAGATTTCAATCTTAACTATGAAAAGACTAGATTGTGTATAATGGGATTCAATCTACTATTGAGAAAACAAAAAAAAACAATTGAGCATATGCAGCCACTACTTTACTTTATAAAACGTAAGGATGAGACAGCACATTCTTAGAGCACCGACTCCTAAGAACATAAGTATGGCCATACTGGGTCAGACCAATGGTCCATCCAGCCCAGTATCCTGTCTTCTGACAGTGGCCAATGCCAGGTGCTTCAGAAGGAATGAACAGAACAGGCGAGGGATCAATCCCCAGTTGTCTGCTCTCAGCTTCTGGCACTTTCCTCTTAAGCTAACAGGAGTTTGGGTTGCACAAGGAATGCAAAATAAGGCCCTTAGCGTGCGTCAAGTCAACATTACAATTTATACTGCACAGCAAGTTTTTCAGTCTACAAACACCTATTTTAGGTGTCCTTATGGTGAAATCTACTAAACTGAAATGGTCTCCCAAGGGAAGCGAGAGATGCCTGATGACCTGAACTTTTTAAAACTGGGGCAAAAGTGCTGGAGAATATCCTGAAGTGAGCAATTCTGCATTGGCAATGAGAAATTCTAGATTACCTACTAGCACTTCTCCCAATTTTTCTGATACCTTTCAATGGAAGTTTGCTTTGTAATAATAGGACGTGCTTTACCAGAGCTTCTTTGCTTCTTTCACATTCACACATGCCTGCAGTTTAAAGAAAGTCTGTATAACTGCATTGGTTCTTGAAGAAAAAGCAGGTGACTGTCATACCACATTTTTGAACTAATACATCATGCTTAATGCACTCTCAGATAGATATCCACTTTTTAGGATGGATTTATATAAAAATAAAAAAATAGAATATCATTTCCATATTATTTTTTTCCACTGAAACCAATCCTGCTTTTATTGACGTCAAAGGGAGCTTTGCTTTTCATTGGGCCAGGATCAGCCCCATTGTACTAGTCTAGTTCCTAGGCATACTTTGACACGTGACACCTTAGGGGGAGTTACTTCACCGCCCTGTGCCTTAGTTTACCCACCTAGGAAAAGGAAACAATAATACCTTCTTTTTAAAAAGTCTGAGATCTATGGATCAAAAGTGCTATGCAAGAGCAAAATATTATTAGATTCTAATATTTGCGTATGTAAAAACATGAAATATTAAATATAAGACTTTCAATAATTAAAGTGGTAAAGATCTGGCTTAACTATACATAGAGCAAGGACATCCAGAATTAAAGCTGTTACTGCATCCTCCTTGAACTCAGCTGACTGCCTAGATATTGCCATTCATGTGATCCTCTATAAACTGTAAGAAGTAGAACAAACAGTGACCTTATTCTCACAAGAGTGCAAATGTCCAGCTTTTTGCTGTATCTCAAAACCTTCATGTCATTTTAACTACTTTTTTTAATGATTTGTTTTCTCTCAAATTTCTGCTTCTAAAATAATAAGTAAAGAACAAACATTGATTTTTGTAAAGGACTGTTTTATTTAGCACAAGCAAAGTGCTAAATAAACTTAATTTCTACACCACCATGTAGCTGGCTAAAAGAAAATGTCCTCTCCAGAAAAATACATGGATCCCTGTGGTGACTAATCAGTACAAAGGTGAGTAGGGCACAGAGTAATAAAATGAATTGAAAAGAGATACCCCTCAATGTATCAGGTCTTTCTCTGCAGTCATATGGATTTTTCCTTATTTAGATATTAATTTCTGCAAAGTTTAACAGCATATAGACAGGTTTCAGAGTAACAGCCGTGTTAGTCTGTATTCGCAAAAAGAAAAGGAGTACTTGTGGCACCTTAGAGACTAACCAATTTATTTGAGCATAAGCTTTCGTGAGCTACAGCTCACTTCATTAGATGAGCTGTAGCTCACGAAAGCTTATGCTCAAATAAATTGGTTAGTCTCTAAGGTGCCACAAGTACTCCTTTTCTAACAGCATATAGTAATTCCAAGTTTAAATAGGCCTACAACATCTCGATTTGTTTTGTATTCTTTGGGTTTATTTATTCAAACAGATTAACTTTATTCCCTTTATCAATTTTTTGTAGCAAGATTAATTTTATATTATAAATACTGTGTGTATAAATCTTGTCGTATGATATATATTTCATATATCTGACATCCATTTAAGAATGTACCCTGGCAAGGGAAAGAAGATCCATAGTAATAGGATGATTCTGTAACAGTTCTATTTCTGAGTTTATTGGGTAATGAGTTAGAGCACACAACACACCCGCAGCTTGTCTGTTAACATCTGAAGTTTGTTTTGAAACAGGATGTGCCATGGAACACCATGTCCAAGAAATCCTCTGTGAGGATTTCCAGATTTCAGGAGATCAGATGGACTTGTTGACTCCTGCTAGTAAAATACAAAAAGGAATAAGAAATCATAGTTTGTACTGAACAGTGAAGGCCACCCAGATATTACACCATTTCCTGGGCAGCAAGAAATGCAAGATACACACACCATTTCACAATCATTTAGAGGAGCGGAGTGCGCTGTTTCAGCAGTGGCTCTCTCTTATGTTGTCTGCCCTCAGCTTACAAGTTATTTTTTAACTCTCTACAGAGTCAGTAAACATAATGGGCCTGATGCTCCACTGCTGCCATGCATCCTGTGAAATTGTTTCCACTTGTGCAAAATGAGTAGTAGAGAATATTGATTCATTAGCATTTTTTACTCACACTCTTCAGCGGGTCTCATTTTAAATCAAAATTTGGGGGTCTGTGTAGGAAAGCTTAATGAGCAGTTCTACTTTGAAAAGTGGCATTGGGGGATTCCACGTTCTCAATGATTTCAGATCAAATGTACTGTTTTCAAGTTTAAAATTATTATTTTAAAAAACGGACAGCCTTGCAAACTTGGCCCAGGCTATGAGAGCTTAGCGGGATCCTTTCCAGACTATGCATCATCACTAGTAAGAAAGGTTCAACAATTCCTGTGCAAGACTATATTACAGCAGAGAGATTGAGCTCAAACTGCTGTGCTACACAAGAAAATGCCAGTTACATGAAGTGCACTGCAGTATATGCCCTTCATTCGCTGTTAGCTGGTAAGTGTGGATAGAAAACATTGTTATCTAGTCTACATTCCCATTTCCTACACGCTCAGGGAAAACAACAAAATAAGCAAGGAATAAAAAAAATATTGCTGATCTTAATGAGATCAGTCATCTTAGAGGGCAACATGAATGCAACACCTGACCCAATTTCTGCAGGTCTACACTGACTTTTCTTAGAGCTATGTTGAGCTTCAAAGCAGCAAGAGAATTCGTTTTTCCTACCACCACCTACTTTGTTTTTGGTTCACATTTTGTTTATAAAAACAGGATTCGGCATCCATTATAATGCAGTTTTACTCCTTAGAGCTGAAAATGGGCTGAGGGGAAAAAAACAATTCAGTTTGGTTAACTAGTTTTCCATCTGGCTTTGCACTGGCTTACTCAAGAAGCAGCACAGTAGCTTGCATAATTTATAGAAATTTAGTAGTATTGGTACATTTTCAAGAGCCCCGTCAGCGATAGATTAGTTGTATAAACTTTTCTTTACTACTGTTCTTTCCTGTTACACCCATACACTATTTAATTCAATTTGTAATTATAGCTTTGCTTACATGTCTGTAGATCATGTGCAAATGCAGGCGTGTTACTATCAAGGTTCCTTCCCCACTCTGAACTCTAGGGTACAGATGTGGGGACCTACATGAAAGACCCCCTAAGCTTATTCTTACCAGCTTAGGTTAAAAATTTCCCCAAGGTACAAACTTTGCCTTGTCCTTGAACCCTATGCTGCCACCACCAAGCGTGTTAAACAAAGAACAGGGAAAGAGCCCACTTGGAGACGTCTTCCCCCCAAAATATCCCCCCAAGCCCTTTACACCCCCTTTCCTGCGGAAGGCTTGATAAAAATCTTCACCAGTTGGTACAGGTGAACACAGACCCAAACCCTTGGATCTTAAGAACAATGAAAAATCAATCTGGTTCTTAAAAGAAGAATTTTAATTAAAGAAAAGGTAAAAGAATCACCTCTGTAAAATCAGGATGGTAAATACCTTACAGGGTAATTAGATTCAAAACATAGAGAATCCCTCTAGGCAAAACCTTATGTTACAAAAAGACACAAAAAAAGGAATATACATTCCATTCAGCACACTGTATTTTACCAGCCATTAAACAAAAGGAAATCGAACGCATTTTCTAGCTAGATTACTTACTAACTTAACAGAGTTTCTGAGACTGCATTCCTGATTTGTTCCCAGCAAAAGCATCACACAGACAGACAGACCCTTTGTTTCCCCCCTTCCAGCTTTGAAAGTATCTTGTCTCCTGATTGGTCATTTTGGTCAGGTGCCAGAGAGGTTATCTTAGCTTCTTAACCCTTTACAGGTGAAAAGGTTTTGTCTCTGGCCAGGACGGATTTTATAGCACTGTATACAGAAAGGTGGTTACCCTTCCCTTTATTTTTATGACAGTTACCTCTTCCTAATTTTCACATGGTTCCAGGCAATGAGTGACATCTGTTTCAAAGACTCTTGCACAATCAGGAATCCCTGAAGTTTTCTACTAGTAAGAAGCCTTCACCTGAATTCAGGTAGAACATGGAAAACCTGTAAAATGTTTGGCCAACATTATGTACATCAGAACATCTATAGCTGTATTATATGGATCCCTCGAAGGTTTTACACTTTAATCTTTATCTTTAAAAGCACATCAGCTTGGTCACTTAGCAGATACTGTTTTTTTTGGGAGACCACTGAAGAATAAACAATCTATTTCAGCACTTTGGGCTGATGAACCTGGAATACACTGTAGCAGATGTCCTTGGCATCCATGTTGATGGTGCTAGACACACTGATCTTTTAGTGGCCCCTACCAAATAATTCACAGCATGGCATCAACAGTTTCAGAAAGACTGTACAGCCATGCTTCCTTGGTGGGAGGCAAGGTGTGACACTGTATAGAGTATGAGCGACCATTTATATTATCAATACCAATATTACAAAATTACAATGAATCTTATACAAGATAGGTCATGTAAGGTATCAGTGGAAAAGTTATGATCTGCTAAATATGATAAGCTTGTGTATATGTATCTATCATCTTTGTATCATGAGTTATACATATATCTGTTATATTGATCTCTCAAACTTGTGCTGTGCATCTCGGTAACACCCCCAGGCATATTGGCATCAGCACTATCCAGCCTGCTTGATGGCCCATCAAAGACCATCAGTTGTATAATTAACCCTTTGAGAGAAGCCACGGGCTACCCCCGAGTCAGCAAGACAATGTAGTGACATGCCTATGGACAGGGGACTCCAAATAATTTTCCATGTGCATGTGCTGTGAGCTTGTGTTTGGCACAAAGGATGTACAAGCCACATGACTGAATATAAAAAGGCAGCGGCATCACCTCCATTTTGTCTTCAGTCCTGCTTCTCACCTCTGGAGCAACTTCTCTACAAACTGAAGCTTTGAACAAAGGGCCTAATGACCCATTCAAGCTACGGATGTGTTCCAGAGGGATTTTTACAAGCCAGCAAACTCACCAATGTTGTTAATAACCTGATATATGGATTCTGAAGTTACATATCAGGATTGTTTTGACCATGTAACAATTCTCTTCTCATTCTTCTTTTCTTTTCTTATAAGCCTTTGGTTTTAGATACTAAAGGATTGGCTGGCAGGGTGGTATTTTGGGTAAAATCCAAACTAGTTTGATCTGGTAATGGCGCTGGCCTTTTGGGGTTCAGAAGAACATTTTGTACAATGAATAGAGCTTTAAGTAACTTCTCACTTTATTGGACTTATTTGCTGATTGGGAGCCTGAGATTGGAATGCAATAAGGGGGCTGTGTGATTTCTTCTCTTCTTCTTTAAATTTAGCTTCTAGATAACAAACGTGAGGGATCAGGAGTACAGTTTGTGTCTGGTTGGTGAATCTAACTACAGTGTTAACCACCAGTTTTTGGGGGAAACCGGCTCTCCTTTTTGCAGCCTTCCCTGATCCTGGCATTTTTAGTGTGAGCTACCCTAGGCACCTCGGGTCACACAAGGTACTATGACTGTGAACCCAGCTGTTCATGAATAAAGAGCTTTGAATAGGAATAAAATCATAACCACAATATATCTAAAGACTTAGGTAAAATCCTGGCGCCAATGAAGTCAATAGGAGTTTTGCCCTAACTCTAATAAGGACAGGATTTCACCCTCCATCTGCTCTGTAGGTAAGCTCTCTCACATCTGACCGTATCTAGGTACTTATATGACCCCTATCACAATAGTATCTTGATTCTTCACAAGCATTCATTTATACAGGCAGCAAAATCTCTGTGAGGTAGGGAAGTACTATCATCCTCATTTTGCAGATGGTGAATAGAGGTACAGAGTGTAGGTGGCTTGTCCCAGGTCATGCAGGAAGAATATGGCAGAGCAGGGAACAGAAACCAGATTTCCTAAATCATAATCTAAGATTTTTAGCTACAATCCCATGTTCCCATCCTTATATTTGGATTGTCTGAGGAAACGTAGGAAATACCAATTTTTTTTGCTCTGCATTCAGAACACCAAGATTTCTCACTGACAAAAAGATAGAGAATAAAGAATAGGAACAGTTGCATGCCCTACAGCACTAGCAGCTAAGCAATGGGATGGACAAGTTCTGGGTTTTATACAAGGTTTTGCTTCTCTCTTCACACTGACTTGAGGAATCAACAAGAGCCAACACCTTATCCTCAACTGGGCGGCATCTGCTCTCCACAGGTTTTGCTAGACTCAGTGATCCTGCATTATAAAGCTCTGATTTCATCTATGGTTAGCAAGGCAATTCCACCTCTTCCACTTGTATCATGGCCTAGCCATAGTAATTCACGCTTTAATCTCCTCCAGGCTGCACTGTCTGTAACTCACTCTTCCTCAGCCTAGACAAGGACACTGCAGCTGGTACACAACACAGCAGTCCATCCTCTAAACAGAGCGAGCTGAAGAGAGTATATTTCATTGGCAGTCACAACTTGTATGGAGAGCCAGTGCATTACCAGATCCACTTCTAAGTTCTGATATGGATATGCCAAGCCCTTACCTTGATATCCCCACATTATCTCAGTGACAACTTCTTGTTCCAGGGCCACCACGGCAGCTGCAATTACCCAGCACACGGTGTTTGAAAGAGCTCAGGTGTAGACTCCAGGAAGCCATCAACAACAGGCCCAAGGTTCTAGAACACTTTCCCAAGGAAATCAGAAAGAGCCCTTCACTATCTTAATATCATGCTGTAAGACTCATTGTTTCATCACAGCATTCCCTAGAGAACCAGCGCAAAAGAAATTAAATCAAAAGGACAGAACTCCTTTGTTTTGTTTTTACACATGATCTTTGTACAGCACCTAAATTACAGGAACTTCAAATATGCAAAGGCAGAAATGCGGATATATACAAATGAATCGTTATTTAAAAGCCACTGACCAAGTATGGGCAATATCCTTGCAGGACCTACATTTGCTGACCCTCAAATGTAAATGCAACAGTTGTACTGCTACCACTTGAACTGAGGAACCACCTCCATTATCTGTCAGCAGTAGCAGCGCTTAGAAGCCTGTAAAGAGGACCTATCTACTTCCAAGAGAGAATATCAAGTATTTCCCACACTTAAACCAAGTATTCAGCTTCAAAAAAATCACAACAAAGATGTTCTAACTAGAGTCCAAGTCCAGAACCTAATTTCCCCAGAGTTCAAGGTAGCCCGGACTCAAGTGCTCCAGTTTATGCCTATCTTTAGAAGTGATAATGTTTTCTCCAGTAAATACTAAGTTGCATCAGACTTCATGAAAAGGATTCAAATCAGAAATTAGGGTTTAGGTATTATTATTATTCAGTATATAAATTGCAGTAACACCTAAAAGCAACTGTCAGAGTTGATAGCCCCACTGATAGGTGTGACAGATATGGCATTTTCCTGCAATATCTTGGACAAAACTTATTGAATTAAGTATTTTAGGAATTCAACATTTGCATTTTAATACAATGATGTATTATTGTGGGATTGTATGTAAATTCTCTAGGGAGGACACCTGACTAATCTAAACCTTGGGAAGTGTTAGGAGCTTCAAAGAACTCTTTGAAACAATGTCAACTTTTCAAGTAAAGTGGATTTCCTAGAAAATACCTGGAGAAGGGATTGCAGATGCCTCACCTTGGACACAAGATTTTGAAGCTGTGCCTTGAAGAGAAACCCACAGTCTCTAAGAATCAAGGACCCAAACGGTATGAAGGAAAATATTAGACTCATAGGGGTGCTTGTTCTGAGCTATACATTTATGACCACAGGGAAAAAACCCTTGCTGGTGTTTGAAGAACCTATACCTGCTAGAGTCCTTGTTGGAGTTGGGGTGATCTCTGGTAAGTTTATTAGTTTGTGTGTAGGTTCTTTTATGGTTTTTAGTAGGTTTTCTCTGTAATACTTTTACCTTAAGACTAAATGTGCCTGCTTAGAAAAAGCTGTGTAGCAACTTATAACCTTAGGCACTTAGGTTGTTTATGGCCTTTGAAAATGGAAGGCAAACCAGGCGTGCTGAGGCAGTCTGATTTGCTGGGGAATCCACAACACAGACAACAACTATGAAGCCTGGAAATGCCCTGCTCAGGAGGAGGAGAAACATGCATCTGCCAAGAGAGGTGATGGCTGGAGAGCCAGAAACCTGAGAGTGAATGGCCATAGTGGACCAGATAGAGGGGGAATACAGGTGCAGTTACCCTGAACTGTGACAATAGGCTCTGTACACATGTAATAAACTGCCAAGTGTTAGGAATCCATCCTGCTGCAAAATGAACAAGAGACCCTCAGATCTACTTATCAAGCTGCAGTATGTAATGGCAAACCTATATTAGCTGTCAGTAGTAGCAGCAGCAATGGACAAAGCTATGATTAATATAAAATATTATTTACATTTGTCTTAACACATATAAATTAAAATAAGGTACAATTTTGTAAACAGGGACATTAATTAATTATCCAATGGAATAACCTATCTAGGGACTTAGTGGATTCTCCATCACTTGAAGTCTTTAAATCAAGACAGGATCTCCTTTAAAAACATATATTCATGATATTAAACAGAAATTACAAGCTTGATGCAGAAATTACTGAGCAAGGTTCTTTGCTCTTTGTTATGCAGGAGGTTAGGAGTAGATGAACTTAGTGGTTCAATCTGGCCTTAAAAAAAAAAATCTATGAAATTATATAAGTAACATAAGGCATAAGCTGCTTTCAAAGAAATAAAAGGCTCAAGCCTAGATTGAAATTTACTTTGAGCAGCCCTATCATAGGTACTTATATGGTTCCCATTAACACAGTATCTGAATGCTTCACAATCTTTAACATATTTATCCTCAAAACACCCACATGAGGACAAAGTAGTACTGCCATCCCCATTTTACTGATGGGAAACTGAGGCACAAATTGACCAACTGACTTGCCTATGGTAACATGGGAGTCTGTGGTCCCATGGCACCTGGGTCTCGCGAGTCCCATGTTAGAGCCTAAACCACTGGACTATCCTTGCTCTTCCTATAGCATGTTTTACAACACAAGCTCCAGCACGTCTTAGTCAACATCAATATTTGTCCCTAACCCTAGGTTGGGAAAAGATCACACCGTGAAATATACAAGCTTCCAGATATTTTAAAACTACATTTGTGGCATAATATGGTTTGGTACATGTCTAACCATTTTATCCTTCTTTAGGCACCAGCTCTTCCTTTGTGGAACTGGTTTTTCCCCTTGATTTTTCTGAATGACTGAATTCTCTCAGCATTGAGCCCAGTTTGTCTTTTTTATGCAAAGAATCTGGGGTGCTATTTTGAAACAAGGATCATAAACAGAGATGGCAATATTCTAGTTTTGGCAATACCCCAGCTCTTTACAAGGACAAAGGTGTCCCTGGATCCACAGCTTAGATGAATAGGGAGATTTTTACATTTTACAAGTTGCTATCCTGCTTCTAGGACTAAGAGGAAATAAACTAAAAGATATTAAAAAACCCACAGCTCTGCATTTCAAACACCAAACAGAAGACCACTGCATTAGCAAAATTAATACAGGAGCACAGAGTAAACAAGACTCCAGATTTGCCCAAATAATACAAACCCAACATTTACTACACTGTTGTATTTTAACTTTTACCACAGTATTTTATATGTGCAATAGAAAATACCCACAAACCATACACTGTTTTATTAATTCCTAGTGCCCACTATGAAAATATGCCCATCCACCTACTAGCTGCATTTTCAAGGATGGTCCCAGCAGGCCTGCTTCCCCTCTGATGTCATCTGAGGCCTCTCCCCTGCAAGCACACACAGAGGAGTCTCTCACTTCACTCTCTTCCCCATGAGCAATGGGAGGAAGAGGCAGGAACTCCAGGCAGGTAACCAGAGCCCTGGGGAAAAGCAGCAAAATCCCATGCAACACCCAGACTGGGACAATGAGATCTCTGCTTGGGGACCCATTAACTTGGTTATTGGGGGGTAGAAGGGAAGGGAATGAGGCCTCAATGTCTAACTATCACCCTACTAATTTCAAAGGGAAATAGGAATCTAAGAGGACTCCCATGAAATTCCCATCGGACTCAGGACAAACAGATGCTATCACCATTGCTCCTCTGATCTCCTTCAACACATATGATGTCCCAGGAGAGGAGCTGTACACCACAAGTGGAAGAGTGTGACGCTCCCCCAGGATATCTAGACAAATTAGAGGATTGGGCCAAAAGAAATCTGATGAGGTTCAACAAGGACAAGTGCAGAGTCCTGCACTTAGGAAAGAAGAATCCCATGCAGCGCTACAGACTAGGGACCGAATGGCTAGGCAGCAGTCCTGCAGAAAAGGACCTAGGGGTTACAGTGGACGAGAAGGTGGATATGAGTCAGTGTGCCTTTGTTGCCAAGAAGGCCAATGGCATTTTGGGACATATAAATAGGGGCATTGCCAGCAGATCGAGGGACGTGATCGTTCTCCTCTATTCGACATTGGTGAGGCCTCATCTGGAGTACTGTGTCCAGTTTTGGGCCCCACACTACAAGAAGGATGTGGAAAAATTGGAAAACATCCAGCGGAGGGCAACAAAAATGATTAGGGGACTGGAACACATGACTTATGAGGAGAGGCTGAGGGAACTGGGATTGTTTAGTCTGTGGAAGAGAAGAGTGAGGGGGGATTTGATAGCTGCTTTCAACTACCTGAAAGGGGGTTCCAAAGAGGATGGATCTAGACTGTTCTCAATGGTAGCAGATGACAGAACGAGGAGTAATGGGGGGAGGTTTAGGTTGGATATTAGGAAAAACTTTTTCCACTAGGAGGGTGGTGAAACGCAGGAATGCGTTACCTAGGGAGGTGGTGGAATCTCCTTCCTTAGAAGTTTTTAAGGTCAGGCTTGACAAAGCCCTTTCTGGGATGATTTAGTTGGGGATTGGTCCTGCTTTGAGCAGGGGGTTGGACTAGATGACCTCCTGAGGTCCCTTCCAACCCTGATATTCTATGATATCCAACAGCCCTTATCATGAACGAGTCTTGCCTCAGTCTGTGATGGATCAGTTCCCTGAAACCAACAGCCTCTGGACAGCAGAAGCACTACCTTCCAGGCCCTCTCAGGCCTTGCTCTCTCTCCCCAGGTGGCAATAGGCACATGGCACCCCTCAACCCCTTGGAGTGTTCCCTGCAATGTCCAGTCCCTTATCCACTGAATGCTCACAGAATTACCAGGCCTGATATTCTCAAAGGAACAGAACGTACCAGCTTGTCAGATACAACTCAGGACCAGCACTTTGCTGAACACCACTGTTCTTAAATATATTTATAGTGAAAACAAGAATAAAATTTATCAAAGATTAAAGAATCAAGTGATAATGAGTAAGAATATTGGAAACAAATTTTTACATATAAAATGAAAGCATAAGTCAGTTTCTAGAGACTAAAATTACTCTAGAAACAAGAGACTAAACAAGTTATTCACTTGTCTAAAGTTTATCACCCAAAGTCCTCTTCAACCAAGCCTGGTTGAGGCACCTTTTTCCATGAAGCAAAAGCTCTGTCCTTTTATCTCAAAGAAAACTCCCTACCACCTTTCACTTAATCTCCTAAATATAGCAGAGCAAATCTTTGAAGCGCAGCCACCAGATAGGGTTCCCCCTCTGCTTTTCTCTCTTCCTGTTCAATTATTTTCTCTGAAGTCCTCACAAACCTCCTTTTGCGTTCAGGTCAGAGTGGTGAGAGGTGTCCCATTGCGAATGGGACAACACTCAGTTTATATGTGAAGATATGATTATTCATCTGTCAGTTATCTGATAGAAAACCTGTTTTTCACCTTTGCTGGTGACTAATTACTTGATACAGATTTTAAGAATAGGTTTTCAATACACACACACACACACACACACACACACACACACCCACCCTTCTTGTATCGTATCTGTGCATACATTTCACAGTTACATTGATGACCAGTGTGACTCTGACTTTCATGTGAGACCACATGACATGCTTTGGAGAACCAGAATGTACACACCAGAATCAGGACATTCCTGTAACCCCTCTGCGTCTCCTTAACAGTTGGCATTAAGAGGTTCTTGGGTCACAGAGAGACAACCCCCCCATCTTTCTCTCACACCCACAAAGGTATGCAACTCTCGGGCAGAGATTGTGAAGACAAACACCACTCCATGTCACAGTAGGTTCAGTTTCTGTTCCACACACATGCTTTTCTCCAAGAATACTGCAATAATTCCCCTGTGTCTTTGGAGATGGGTTGTGATGAGAGTACTGTACCTTCCTCTTCCCTCTCATCGTGGAGAGAGGAGTGGTAGGAAGCTTTGCCTGCAGTCCCACAATCAATGGGAAGGATTTCTCCAGCGAGCCTACAAGTAACTTTGGACACCCACCTCGTCTTCTGCGGACAGAATGTCACAGGAACAAGCTTTTAAAATGCTTGAATGCTGCCCCTTAGCTCAATTAACAGCAAACCGTGAACTTACTAGGGTGGGAGCTGTGCTTCCTTCCTTGAAGATGCCTTTATATATATTAGGAAAACAATACCTCCCTTGAAACCCAAAGATGGGGAGCACATGTGTGTCAGGGGAAGAGACTAGCTATACCCAGAAGAATATGGAAGATCAATTGCCATCACACTGATTCCCCGCCCTCCCCGAAAACTTCACAAGGTGAAATGTTCTTGGGGGAATGGGTGCTGGAGGGAAATTGTGCTCTAATCACTAAATAATGCTTGCTTCCTCCATGATTTAAGTAACAGAGTTTCAGGAGACAGAACTTCTTGTGTAAAAGAATAGTCTCCATTAATAAAATGTGCTGAAAGATCATTTGAGCAATAACCTCAAAAAACAGTGATTATTTGTTCAAGTTTTCCATCCATTCTCCCTTGACTTAGCATTTTATAGTTAAAATAACTAAATTAAGCCAAAAAACATGCCATTTGCCCTCACTACTGATAATTTTATTTTTAAATGAAGACAGCCAAGGTTATTAGGCATTTAAATTAACCAACCTTGAAAGTTGTTTGTTTTAGGGGTTTTTTTAAGCCAAACCTTTCAAGGATTCCTAAAAAATACTGGACTTTAAAACCGGTCTTTTCTGGGGAGTTAAATTTGGATGGAAGGAGAAAAGTGTCTATTTTACTGCACATCTCATGGTAAAACATACTAGTTCAAGAACACCATTTGCTTTAATACTGCCCATTCACTAATCTAGTGATCTGCATACTAAAGAGCCAGGCTAATTCTATAACGAGCTTGACAAATGACCCTTTAATGAAATGTGAGACTTAACTTACAGTTGATTTTACATAAAACAGTCATTTTAAAAGAATTTCTAAGAGAAGAAGAAGAGGACACTACTGGTACCACATCAATTTGACTGCACAGCAGAGAACTTGACTATATGCCATAGGAAAAAAAAAAGATTTTTTCTTCTTCCACTCACACAAAATGTCACTGTTAATTTTAAACTTTCTTTTCTAGTATGCGTCCTTCAGTTCGTTTGGTTTTCTTCAAAGTCTATAAGTCAATACATTGGTATTTTAAAGTAAAAGAAAAATAGGTCAGCCAACAAGAAAATTACAGTAGTCAGTGTAGTGTAACCTACATGCTTGCATTGCAATAGTGGTGTAAATAAGGGAAGAAACAGTGGGTAGATTACAGAGTTTTTGTTTTGGGGTCTCTAGGAGTATGTCTGCACTGCAGCTGGGAATGTACCTCCCAGCCAGGATCGACAGACACATGCTAAAAATTGCAGCGTGCACATTGTTGTATGGATGGCATCTCAGGCTAGCCACCTGAGTGTGGAACCAGGGGCTGGGGCAGGCTTGTACTTGGGCAGCTAGCCCTTGCTGCTGCCTCGGTTGCAACATCCACACTGCTATTTTCAGCATGCTAGTTCAAGCAGAGCTAGTGTGTGTGTCTACCCAGGCTTGGAGGTACAGGCCCAGCTATAGTGTAGACATACCTTGTACAGACTTGCTAGAACTGGGCAAAGTGACTGTCAAAGGAGGCAGAAACATCCACAAGGATGGCAACCACCAAACAATGAAACTATCAAGGAAGCTTTCATTGTGGGCAAACAAACAGACAGGCAGGGGACACTCCTAATTACCATCTGAAACTGAGACAACTGGAGCGCAGGGAGGAAGAGGCTATAAATAGGGGAAGTTGGAGACAGCCTGGTGTAACTCAGCAGCTGAACCACGCAGAAATAAGACTGAAGTGTCCCCTGCAAGGTCAGGGTCTCAAAAAACTGTGCCCATCCATTTGGATCCAGATGGTGTTCTTCCTATCTTACTAGGAGCCAGAGGAGACACAGAGTCACCAATGGTTATGATAGTTTAAGACTGCTGCTGAAGGGATGCTGTGGAGTTAGAAGACAACCACGGAACTACCACCCACTCCACCTGTAAGAAACTGAAAGGACATATATACATTTTAAATTTCACACATGGGCTGAGGACTCTCCCCCAGGAGAAAGTTAGAGGGAAGCATATGTATAAGTGAGTACAAGGTATACATTTCTTCAATATTTTGTAATAGCATCAAGTGTGGATATTTGGATGAGAAACACCAAAGGGCTACCACATCAGAGTTATTTGTGAGACATATTCACAACCAATGTAAATATTGTTTATAGATTTTCTAATTTAATAAAAACAGAAAAGAGAAAAAAAGAGAAAAGAAAAATTGTATATCACTCTCTCACAAGTGTAATCCTGTATAATGCTAAATCTTTGTCCTGAAAGGTCTGAGCTCTGTCTTGTGCTTCAGCAGAAGAGTAAGCTGACGTGTAGGAAAGTGGAAGTAATTGGATATATGGATCTCAGCTCCCCAGCCTGCTTCTTTGGCCTTAAAGATTAAAGTTAGCATCTATTTTATTATTTTCTTAATTATGATTGATGTAACGTACATGAGGAAAACTAGCAAAACCATGGCTTCTATTTTATTTATGTTTCAGAGTTCTGAATGGTTATACATTGAGGTCATTACAAGTACGGCTTCATAGAAACAGTCAAAATATACTTCAGTAGGACTTCTGGGTCAAGTAGTCATAAAATCAAGACATATTATAATTGAACAAGCATGGCAAATAAGTTATTTAGGTGATGAGTGTTACAAAATCCAGACCTTTTGGCTAAAATAATTTGCTATAATTAAATAATTCTACACAAGCAAACAGCAAATAGGCAAAGACCCTTAACTGAAGAGAGAATCAGTCAACTAGATAAATTACATGCAACACAGAGGGGGCACTGATCCTCACTCCTTTTAACATAAAAAGGACGCCTAACAACAAAAATATTTGCTTTACTTGAAGTCTACACAAGATGGTCTGGAAACATTTTGATTTAATATCCAAAATTTTCTACCAATTCTGGATGCCTCAAAACAAGAGCTGATTTTTTGAGGGTGGGTTGCTGAGTATTGTCTGAAAAATCAGGGTCCTTCACAGTTTAATGAGGTGACAGCTTCTTCCTTTCTGAAAGCGTGCGCTTTGCTAATGTTTATAAACAGAACATTTTAATCAAGCAGCACCCAGACCACCACCACGGAGGTGTATGTACTTGGTCTCTGACTGCTACCACTGGATCAGCTGGTTTAAATACAACCTCTCATTGGTTGTGGCCATTCTTTAGAGTGCTTCCTATTTGTTTGACCAGAAGAAACTGAAAACACACACCCCTTTGTCAGTAACTGGTCCATGTTTTAGTGCTTGTACAGCCTCTTCCATAATAGGGCCCAGATCCTGATCAAGGTCTCAGTCCTACTGCAGTATATTAATTAAATTAACACTCAGCATTACAAGAATCACTTCACGACGTTCTCTCTTCAAAGATGGCCAACAGCATGACCAGAATAATGGTTATACCATCAACTGCTCTTTCATTTTCTATCTGTGTTTTTGATAACAAAAAGTTTGACATTTACCTGTTGTAAGGAGTTTCCATCCATTTATTTTCTTGTACAACACCTTCATTAAATAAAGGAACATTAATTTCCCAGGTGGGTTATAGTTGGTTGCTATTTATGAGAGAAAACCTAGACGACATGTGGTCCAAACAGGTATGGTTGTGGTAGTGGGAAGGAAGAGAGAAGTTTTGTTTGTTTGGTTTTTGGTTAAAAAAAAAAAATCAAATCACTTTAAGGGAATGATGGTTTTTGAAGAAAATTCCAATTTTTCCATCTTTTGTCAAAACAAAATTAAGGTGTTCAATTCAGAATTAAAATTCATTTTAACTGATTTTAAAAAAATCAGACTGTAAAAGTTTTCATATGAAATGAAATTTGTTTCACTGGATACTTTTTGTGAGGAAAAAAAAAGTGTCAGTTTTCAACTATTCAAAAAAAACTAGACCTTTCCTAGGAATTAGGGTATACTAAATGCCCCTGACAGAAATTGCTCATCACATTAAAGTTTCTCTCTATTTTTATAGCTGTAGATCTGTCAGGAAAATTTCTTTGCTCCTCTTTTACAGTATAAGGCAGCGGTAGTCAATAGGCGGATTGCAGGCCAAATCCGTACCACCAGATGCTTTTGAATGGACCACGAAAACTTTTTATAGTTATTGCAGTGTGAAAAATTTCTCAGGACTCTGGACCTTGACTATACCTTGACCAAGAAATTTTGACCGGGGGGGGTGGGGGGGGGGGGGGGGGGGGAATTGACTACCCCTGGTATAAGGCCACTACTTTGTGCTTTGTATTTTGAATAGAAACATCAGATTGTTGCTCCCAGGGAGTTTTAACAGGCTTCACTGTTACAAAGTTCTTTCAGAATAGCAGCTCTGAAGGTTTACTGTTTTTCAAAAAGTGTTGCTTTGAATCTTTAACATAGGTATGGATCTTCCCCCACCTACCTAGAGACTTTCTGAGGAGATGTTTTACTATTTTCATTCCACACACTGTCAATCCATTTGATTGCTGACAGCTTTAATTTGAAATGAGCTGCTGGAATTCTCATTTGTCAGCTACTCCTTATGAATCTTCAAATAGTGGTCCATTATCAGCAATTACTATGATATACTATGTCTTGCAAACACGGGTTATAAAATGAGTTTTTGTGCTTGTATCTGACAACGTTGCTACTTCAAGAAAATTCAAAAACCACCCCATAATTAACAAGCATGCAGGTCTCCAAATTTCCCCATGCTACCACAACTCTGTTGGAAGAGCAGAGAATTTTGCTCCCTCCCCCCAGTTTTTTGAATTATTCTTGTAGTATTACTGTATCTTCTTGTTTAAGCTAGGTTGATACACATGCTTTTCAGTTTTCCCTATACTGTTATGTCCTTGTCCATGCTGCAAAACCTATCTTAAGAAAGATGGAATTACGGTTCAATTCCTTTCACCAACAAATTCATCTTTGTGGTGCATATTTTCTTTCATCACATAACAAACACTGTCAATTAGACTTAATTGAACTGTTTTGTTTTCCCTTTCTTTGCCTTGATCCTGTGTTAGAGAGCAATTTCTGTGATAGGCTAGCTGCCATGAACAACATGTTGCCTGGGCTATATTCCAGTCTCAGATCATATTGTTGTAAACATGATAATATCTATATCTGTGGAGGAATCTCCTTTGAACTTAGTTGTCCAACTGTGATCAAAGTTTGGCAGTGTGTTTCCACCAAGACTTAATCCATCGATGTAAGTCAATGAAGTTTTCATTACCAGAGCACAATCCTGGAGCTTCTTTTTCTATTTAAATAGATATTTAAACTCTGTCTCTGTTCTTTTTGTAAGGTTTGCTACCACAGAGTTTTTTTCCCCCAAGGTGCCCAGTTTTAAACAGGCTGAAACGACATCTATTTTTGTTAATTTTTAAACTATTTACCCCAGAGTTTTGAGTACAGTTCATAGTCCTGTCATATTTCTTCTGTGCAATTCACCAGATTAAGGAATGAAATGTCATACTTTATTGCTGCACCAAGATTTCCTTCCAACATGACACTGGATTTATGTCATGCCCAAATAGCATATTTATAGTGCTCATTTTGCTCCTTTTCTCATCAAGTACAATTTACTAGAATATGCAGAAGACCATCTACATTCCAAGGAAATGAAGGAGAACTGTATGAAAAATACAGGACAAAATGAAACATATGATGTTTCATGGTACAAACCATGCATTTGATTGATGGCAATAGTCATGCAAAAATGTCTCTTACATTGACTTTACATTAGTCATGAAATACAGGCTATCCTTTAAAATGAAGGTCAGGTGATAGTACAAGGAGTGGGCCACAGTGTGTGCAGAAAGAGAAAAGAACTAGTGGGAGGAGGCCAACAGAGGGCATGCCCCAGACTCCCTTTTGCTCAGCCTCATCCATAATAAGTGCCATCCATAATATTGCAGAGCTATGATAAAGTTGACACATGTCAGCTTCTATCTGGTCAGGCATTCTCCCTGGGGTGCTTCCTGTCTACTGCACCAGAACACAAGACACAGGGTGTGCTCCTCTATGAATCTGCTGCAGGTTTGGAAGAGGAAGAGCATTTTCAGAACTGGATATTGTTAATGTGTACAATACAACATGGACAGATATTTTATTGTCAAGATATTCCAAACGTGAAATCTATTCAAAAAGTTGTGATCATCAAGGCAAAACATTCAGCGATGGGCTTGATGATGCACTGTAATGCACTGGGAAGTACAACTCAGGATCCCAAATGCACAAAATTTGTACTGAGGCAATAAAATCATTTAAGAGGACAGCCACCTGCTTTGTCTCTAGGTACAGATCTACATTAACATCTGCCTCAGAAACCACTTAACTGCTTCTAAATCTGGCATAAAGAGAAACTTTAGAAAGGAAAGAAAAGTAAATAACCAAGAAAGGAAGATCTTAAAACTTTTAAAAGCTGAGATCAGATGCTTTGATATCCATTCCAAAGCTTTGTCCAGTAGTTTGTTCCCCATAGGAACTCCACCCAGTTTTCACCCTCTGTACACCAGAATATTTGCCCTCACTCACACTAGTAGTTGTGGGTGTCTGGTATAGCAGTTAGCTCTGCTGGGACAAAGTACTGTAGACTGGCAAATGGTTGTACGCAGAAGGGCAGTTAAAGGAGGTGATGGAAGGCTGTTATAAGGCTGGGGGACAGCTATGGTTGAGGCCTAGGGTCTATAGTATATGATAGCTATGGTAATTGTAAGGCGTGCCCTTGTGGATGGAAGAGTAGAAGATATATACTGCTAATCTGGCCTTTCATTACTTTTGTGGATTTGTGTCAGTCATGGTGTGTGTGTAGCAACACTATTTGCTTCACGATGACATTTTTGAGGGTTTTTTTTTTTTTAATGTTTAATTGATAGTGGGCATTGGATGAGGTGAGGACAGACTAGTACTGGGATAGAAAAGCAGTGGGAGAATTTTTGTTTTTTAAATGTGTCAGCAGCTGTCCACGAATCCTTCTCTGTCATAGGAACAAGTGACAGAAAAGTCTAGCTCCTTATGGAGAAGATTTCAGGTGTATCGTCCCCACTACAGTCACCCACACAACCACAAAGCACAACCTTTCAGCTGCAACATGACAAATTGCTAAAATCCTAAATCCAAACATTAAAAAAAACAAAACAAAACACACACACACACACCACATCCCCATTGCAATTGTTCAACTTCTCTATCAAGTCCTTTGTAGGCAGACAACACTTCAAGAGAGATAGCCATCATCAACAATGAAAGGGGGGGATTTTCAGGGGAATTTTCAGCCTGAGCCCAAAGTTCAAAGGCTTCCTATTAAAAGTCTGAACGTTTTTGTTTTTTCCCTTCGTAAAGGGCACAAAAACCTAACCCTCTGTGAAATTTCACACTGACTGATTGCCTCCTTTAAGAGAAAAACAGAAATGTAAGCCCCATTTTAAGCCTACTTTAGAATGCGACCCCAGCTATGAAATCATGACCAGGTGTCTCCATAATATTTGCCAAGCTGTAACCAATGTTTTGTCAACATACCTATAAAAGTGTTTCTATAGAGAGGACACTTTTCTCAGTACTGTGCATTATTTTCCAATTACATATGGGAAACAGATTTGTGTCTGTCCTCCTGTTAGCAAAACTGACTTCTACCTCACATATCCGTGACTCAGTAATTCACATGAAGCTACATTAAATGTTCTAGTCAAAACATGAATATACATACATAAATACAATTACTCACTCTTCAAGCTCTTCTCAGTTAAACAATTTTTATTCATTTTGTTAGCTTCTGCCAGAGATAGTGTGTCAAGCAAAATAGACCACACTAATTCATTTATCATATTTTAATGTTTATAAATTACCAGTCTCAAATTTCCAAGCCAAAGTAAGTCTTTGCAACAAGCATTATTTGAAATGTGAAATCAAACTTACCTTACAACCAACACCAAAATACCATTCTGTCAGAGCACGTCACGCAGTTCACGCTGAATGAATCTGAACAAGCTACAAATAAGACCAACTTCCTGCCAAAATCTTATTAGGAAACAAACACATTAGTAACTCTTCCACCAGCTCTCCAATACCAGACTCCGCAAAGCAGCTGTAGCTATGTACAAATGGCAACGTTAAAGTAATATTGCTAAAAAGAAAATAATAACTTATGTTGTAACACAGAAGCAACTTTTGACTTGGCAGTTAAGTCAAAAATATTTTTCTGCAACAGTCACTCAAAAACAAGACACCCCTAACTTTTAGCTTCATAAATACCAACCTTTCTTGTTGCCTTGTCACAAATTCCAAGCGTGTAGCTAATCTCTTCCTTTGACCATTTACTTTGTAAATTTGAAAAAAGGGTACAGTACACAGCATTTGAGAGCCAAATGAAATAAGACACTCCACGCACAAGTGTTAAACTCCAGAGATAACATAAATCTCAAGTTCAGAAAAACTGACATATTCAGTTTAGTGCAGTGTGTTCCCAGCAAAATTGGTTTCCACGGAAACCAATGGCTGCAGATGCTTTACCATTCAATAGGGAAAGACATTTCTGCAGTGAGAGCCTTGCTGACTTGCAAAACAGAATTCCGCAACATTTTTTTTTTTTTTTTGCCAAACACCATTTACCCAAATCCTTGAGGGAGAGATCTTCATCCTCACTCCGACTTCTTTACTCTGGGTAAAAGGCATGCGGTGCCCCTTTATGCCACTCCATCTGGCATTGGAAGGATCCCCTCACAAACCCTGAAACATGGGTCCTGAAAGGGGCAGAGCTGCAGACTGCAGGCAGTGCTGCAGACACAGAACAGCCTAAAGAGGCTGATGTACCTTACAGTACGGCTACACTGTAATAAAAGACCTGCAGCACAGCCGTGGCTGCTGGCCCAGGTCAGCTCATTCAGGCTCATGGGGCTCAGACTCATGGGACTATAAAATTGTCATGTAGACGTTCAGACTCAGGCTGGAGCCCAGGCTTTGAGACCCCACAAGGAGGGGAGGGGTCTCAGATCTTGGGCTCCAGCCTGAGTCCAAACATCTACACTGCTATTTTTTGCCAGGCAGCCTGAGCTTCTTGAGCTCAAATCAATTAGCCCAGGCTCTGGGGCTTCATGCCGCGGGTTTATTATTGCAGCATAAACAAACCCGTACATCCCCCAGGCCTGTCAAAATTATGCCAGGACTGTCCAGCCATAAAGCCACCTTAGCTCCCACTCTCCCCAAGCTAAGCTCCCTTAAAGGCACAGCACAAAATCTCATCATGCACATAAAACATCACAGGCATGCCTTTTATTGCTGCGAGCACCAAATTCATCACTTCACTTTTATACCTTATAATTAGGATCAGTATACTTTGTTTCTTTTGACCTGAATTGTGCCAAGAAAAAGAAAGGCAATGATACAGAATGGCAACTTGGTGATTTTCAGTGTGATGGATGGTATTTTTAGAAAACTTATTCTCTTATTTTAGGTAAAAGTTGATAGAAGTGAATTTTTGGGGGGAATTAAAAAATAAATGTCTAATCTGAATTAATCAACATGCATGTTTATCACAGTTCTTCATTCGGGGTCTACACTAATTTGTAAACAATATTTACAGACACTGGTGTCTGTTCATTGCTACCTACAGCAGTAGTGGCTCCTGTGCTCTTGTGGGTTAAGAGAGAAGGTCCTCCCATGGATCAGTAACTGGCTAAGAAATAGGAAGCAAAGGGTAGGAATAAAAGAGTCAGTTTGCACAATGGAGAGATGTGAACAATGGAGTCCCACAAGGATCTGTATTGGGACCCGTGTGGTTCAATATATTCATTACTGATTTGGAAAGGAAATATAGCAATGAAGTGCAAAGACTGCAGAGGATACAAAATTATTCAGGATAGTTACATCCAAACCTGACTTAAAGAGTTACAAAACTGGGTGACTATATGACAAAATGGCAGATGAAATTCAACATTGATAAATGCAAAGTAATGCACACTGGAAAAAATAATCCCAACTACACATATATAATGATGGATTCATTACCACTCAGGAAAGATCTTGAAGTCCATGTGGATAGCTCTCTGAAAACTTCAGCTCCATGGGCAGCAGGTATAATAGGCCAGGGCAGGCTAAGCCTCCCCTGGCATAGCTGCTGACACCAGATGCCAGTTTCAGGGTTTGCACGGGAAAGTTTTTGCTTATTATGTGCCATGCAGGTTCTGGGGCGGCTGAGGAAGGAGTATGTGCTACTCAGCTTCCTAGGTTAATCAGTAATCTCCCTGGACTGTTTTTGCAAAGTTGTGTTGTTTCATTGGTTATAGTCATCATCAGTGATGAAACATTTGTATCTCTTAGGATGCAAGTAAAAATAATTTTACAAATTTGGCAAAACTGTATTATACAGTAAAAAGGCAAATGTAAAGTTCCTTCTCTCCCCCAACCCCATATCTTAATGTTGGGGCATTCAACTCATAACTCAATAAATTAATTTCTATAAATATACTTGCAGATCTCTTAAATAACAGATTCCCAATCTGCAATATTTTCATACCTTACTGGAAACCATTATGTACACTATATTTGCTGTTTTATAGTAATGCCTTGTCTCTCTCTCCCCTTGTGTTAAATCCAAGTCTCCAGAATATTTCAAAACCTCTCACCCTTACACTGCCTCAGTCCTATTGATTCAACAGCAGCACCTGCTGGCTGAGCAGAAGTAGGATTCAAGGTCAGTGCAGACCTTTTAGGAAGATAGATTTGCAGGGCTATGAGATTTGCATTCCGAGTAATGGGAAGGAATTATGGTTAAGGCGCCAGACCCTCCATATCCAGATGCACAGAGTGCAATGGATTATCCCCATTGGTCCTTAATATTGTCCTTAAGCGGGACCTGTGAACTTTGCACAAATAGAAAAATTTGAACAGCCTCCAATGTATGCAATGAAGAGCTTTACTTCAGCTTTTCTAGTTCAACTTCCCCATAACTAGGCTAATTAAATGGGTGATACAAAAAGCACCAGCCTCAACTACAGGCTATCATATCAAGAAAAGGTTCACTTAAACATCTCAGAGAGGAAGTCGACTATGTGCAGGTCCATTAAGGGCTAACTGCTTAAAGGGGGTAGAAAGTGAACTGACAAACATATGTCACATGCCATATGTCATATGCCAAGGCTCAAATATGGGCCATACTGTGTGAAAAAAGCCCCAAAATAAGGGACAGAAAAATATTCATGTATGACGACATTGAAAAGCTGTGGGATACATTCATTTAGTGTAAATGCTGCTTTCTATAACCTCACTTTCATAATTCTTTTGCAAGTGGACAGGCCTAGCCTGTTCACTTTTGCCACAGGCCCCGCCCCCTGCCCCTCCTCTTCCCTGAGGCCCCACCCCCTGGTCAGACCAGAAGCTGGAACCTGTCCCAGGCCCAGCCACCTGTGAGAAGCCACAGACCCTCCATCTGCCCAGGGTGGGGCGGCCCATGGCCAGGCTGCAGCTCTTCAACCCCTGTGACCCCGCCCCAGGCCAGGCCGGAAGCTGGAGCCAGGTCAGGGTAGAGCCATGCAGGAATCTGTGCGGAGCCGCGGACCCTCCACCTGCCCAGGGTGGGGGGGAGGGGGCAAGCTTCCCAGCTTGACCCCAGCTTCCAGTCTGGCCAGGACCTCGGGGCGGGGGAGGGGAGGGTGAAGAGGAAGGGCAAAGGCATGGAAACAGAGGGGGCAGGGCCCCCCACTTTTAGGAAGAATCTGTCACCCCTGGCACTTTATAAGGATGACTAAAGACAAAAAACTTTCCAAATGATTGAATCTAAATTAGTGGTTACCACTTAAGAAAGATCTTGGAGTCATTGTGAATAGTTCTCTAAAAACATTTGTTCAATGTGAAGCAACAGTCAAAAAAAGTTAACAATCTTACGAACCATTAGGAAAGGGATAGATATATTTTCTGTCTTATTGCCACTGTAAAAATCTATGATATGTCTGCATGCAGTTTTCATCACCCAATTTCAAAAGATATATTAGAATTGGAAAAGGTACAGAGAAGAGCAACAAAAACTATTAGGGGTGTAGAACTACTTCAATATAAACAGAGATTAAAAAAGACTGGAACTTTTCAGCTTGGAAAAAGAGATGACTAAGAGGGGATATGACAGAGGTCTATAAAATCATGAATGGTGAGAAGGTGAAAAAGGATGTGTTATTTATTCCGCTGCATAATAAGAACTGGGTCACCCAATGACATTAATAGGCAATAGATTTAAAACAAACAAAAGGAAGTATTTCTTCACACAACCTGTGGAACTCACTGGCAGGAGTGAAGGCCAAAAATATCATGGAGTTCAAAGAAAAATGAGATAAGTTCACAGAGGTTAAGTCCATCAATGGCTATTAGCCAGGTCGGGGATGCAACCCCATGCTCTGAGTGTCCCTAGCCTCTGACTGCCAGAAGGACGACAAGATGGATCACTTGATTACTACCTGGTTTCAGAGTAACAACCGTGTTAGTCTGTATTCGCAAAAAGAAAAGGAGTATTTGTGGCACCTTAGAGACTAACCAATTTATTTGAGCATAAGCTTTCGTGAGCTACAGCTCACTTCATCGGATGCATACTGTGGAAACTGCAGAAGACATTATATACACAGAGAACATGAAACAATACCTCCTCCCACCTGGAAATGGCCCACCTTGATTATCATACACATTGTAAGGAGAGTGGTCAGTTTGGATGAGCTATTACCAGCAGGAGAGTGGGGTGGGAGGAGGTATTGTTTCATGGTCTCTGTGTATATAACGTCTTCTGCAGTTTCCACAGTATGCATCCGATGAAGTGAGCTGTAGCTCACGAAAGCTTATGCTCAAATAAATTGGTTAGTCTCTAAGGTGCCACAAGTACTCCTTTTCTTTTTGATTACTACCTGTTCATTCCCTCCGAAGCACCTGGCATTGGCCACTGTCAGAAGACAGGATAGTGGACAAGATGGGCCATTGGTCTCACCCAGCATGGCTGTTCTTATGTTAGATGGGTCAGTATGCCTCTGGATACTTCAGATGTCAAAACTGGGATCCGTCAAAGGTAGCCAAACAACCTCCACACACAGCCCAATCATATATCAGTTGTTGAGGCACGACTGGGGAAGCCTCTACCAGCACAACTTCCCAGTCTTTTAGGGACCAACACTCCACCTCCCACAGACCTCATTGGCAGCACTGAAGGAGTGCCTTCACCACCTTAGCCTGCCTTCACCACCAGCAATCCCCTCTGGATTACTGGAGTTAGGGATCATCCAGCAGCAGTTCAGCACGGACAAATCTTCCATTAGTGCAGGGTCTCAAGAGGAAGCAGAAATGAATCACCATCTCCATGGTAATAGCTAGGAACAACTCTACCCTGAGGTGCTTCCTGACTGAAAGTCACACACAAGAGAGTTGTTACAATGGTTATTTTTTCTTCCAGTGCATTTAGTAATTTGTGAGAGTACTTCTCACCAGGTGAGCTTCTTCAAAAACAGGTCATACACTTTTGACAGGATTAAACTTAACAAAAACAACAGATGTAACCTGAGCAGGATCTCCTACACAAGAAATATATTTCCATGTGCAATTGCTAAACTTATCGGTTTTGAAGAATAACTTGTTCACTGGTTAGCTTAGCCTGCATTTTAAGAAATTAGACAGTAATTTAATTATGAACAATTTAAACTAATTTCAAAGAATCACAATTTTTCTAATGTACCTTATAATCAAATATGTTCAAACCAATCTGATAAACTGATCTGAGAAAATACAATTCATTAAGTGACTCTGCAGATTAAATATCCTGCTTTTAAACTCTAGCTATTAAAACAAAAAACACAAACCTTTTCCTCGAGCAAAAAGTATATTTGACATATCACCATTTTTAAAACTATAAGCAATTCAAAAAAAATACATACTATAGGTTTTTTAAAGAGACAAAGAACTCAATAATGATAAGCATTTTGTCTGGAGTTTGTCCAACAGGATGAAAAATAAAAAGAACTATCAATCTTCACCTATAAAAATATAGTTTTTCCGCACAACTCTTTCCATTGGGAGGAGACACTTGCTTCTAGCCATACTAAGATGCAAGATTACAACTTTACAGTACAGCTTGTGTGTGTACACACAATTTTTGTTATGAATTTTCTCTCCTTAGGTGGTGATAGTTTGACTCATGTCAGTTAGTGGAATGCTGCACAGGTCCACTCCAGCAAATAGATACAGGATTGGGGCCCAAGTTCATAACTTTAGTATTACAGATTTTATATATGTATTATTTCACTGAGTTTTTAAAAAAACAAAATTACAAAAAACATACTGTGTCAACTCCTAAGTGCCATGAGCAATAATAAAACTCAAAATCTAATACAAGATTTTTACTATCTATACAAAGAAACCACTTTTAATCACTTCATTTTAATAAATTACAACAATCCTAAACTTACCATGTACTTACTTGTCATTATAGATGAGTCACATCTGAGGTATAAAGTTTTAAAAGTTCTAGATGTTATCCATTCACAAAAATAAAATTTTAAAAACAAGAAATAATGGGTTCCTCTGCCTTCTAAAGTAGACAGAGGGCCAGATTTACAGATTTGAAAATCAATGGGAGTAAGGCACCTAACCTGCTTAGGCCCTTTTATCAATCCCACTAGGCACCTAAATGCCTTTGAAAATCTGGCCAACTGGATGGTTGGATGGATGGATTTGGTAAAGCTTCCAGAAATATTCCTATTTCAGCTCTGAACAAGCATCAAAAGTTTCTGCACATAAGGTGAATATCTGAGGAACTGATGAGTGAATTAAAGTGAAGGTTTATAACAGAAATTGCATTGCAATCTTAATTATAGAAGCTTTTGCTACCATGAAAGCTACATCAGTTTACATAAGAAAATTACTTGTTTTTTTCCCCCTTCCACATTTAAAAATATATCTTTTATACAGTACGTAACAAAAGAACCACCCACTTCTCTAACATGAAGAAACTTAAAGAAAGCTATACCTAATTTGATTAAAAAAGAAAATTTTATGTCTAACAAATTGGTATAAAATAACAGGATTTTTTAAAAATAAACTAGCATTTCTTAATATTTTAGCACATGCGACAGTGGCTGGATTAATAGCTCTAACAGCTCAGAGGTCTCTGGCCACACCCAAGGCAGTGACCTTCCCAATTGCCCCGTAGGAGTGAGGCAATTCAGTATGTGTCTTTCTACTGATGCTTCTAACAAGGACTCCAATTGTACTGATGGTTTTTATGTGATGAGGAAGTGGTTTGAGACAAGGAACTCATTTCAAACAGTAGTCAGATAACCTTCAATCAATTCTCTCCTAGGCCAACTTTGAAGCAAACCAGAAATGTTTAACCCCCTCTCTGAATCAGTGATGACAGAGCATTTTAAACTATTGCCTTTGAAATGAGCAAGTAGATATAATGGGGGAACTTTCCCCTCATTAGCTTCTTCTGTAAATGCTAATCTACCACTCAGGAAAAAAGTGACAAGAAATTGCTCAGATGACATTTAAGAGCATCTGATACACTGGATAGAACCCTAGAGGCCTTCATTTTTTATTTATTGCTTTTATTGGTCCTGTATAAAATACGGGATTTTCAGCAATTCAGCTGCCTTCTGTAGAGGCCTCAAAAATATTCTAAAAGTTTCAATTTATATTTATATTTGGTAACGATGCTTCTTTAACCACAAGAAGTCTCTGAAGTCCATCCTGATCAAAATGGGTGCAGCTTCCCTTTAAGTGTGCAAAAAGCAAGGAAGTTTTGAGCGAAGGCTTATAACTCTGTATAACCCCCTGCTGCTCTGTGAGCTCCTCTCTCAGAGGAATGTGTGGTCTTAAGTAGCAAAACCAGGTGAGTCAAAACACAGAATTTGAACTATAACTGTTAAATTATCTTGGAGGTTTTAAGCCATCCCATTAATATTAGTTTTGGTGAGCAAATAGTTTCTGCAGGAAACTTTTGAAGGAAAGGAACAAATGTGAAAACCCATTGCTTTTGATGTGTTATTTATTATAAGAGTAAAAATAATTTTTTTCCCCCCACAAGATGCAGGCAAACCCTACTTGAAAAAGATTTTTTTTTGCCTTTTAACAATGTATATGTGAATAGTCCAAGAAAGAGTACTGCAGCAGTACTTCAGATATATCTCACACTTAAGTTGTGTCAAGTGTGCAATTAGAATTATTTTCTGCAGCATGCAATACTTGAAACTTTGCCTTAAATCTAACTTCCAGTCCACTGAACCAGATGAGAAACAACAAAAATACAGCCCTTGCAACTACAGATGGTAGTAAGTATAGTCTGATGAACTTTGGGTCAGTATGTATGACTATAAACAGAGGGAGCACACGGAAAAAATGAGACCATAATGATCAGCATGCAAGACAGTGGTCACAGCAGTAAAGTTGCTTAATCATTGTCTATGTTTATGTAGGCATCATGGTAGTGGGATTTGAAAGAGGACAAATGAGGTGGCTTTTCAGATATAGTTCTACTCAACATACATGTTTACTAGAATAAAAAAAAAATAGCTTGAAATTTTACCTGAAGTGTGATTTTTTTTTTCCCTGGTAGATGGTCCCCTTTTCAGCTAATAAGACTTGAGTTTTTGCTACACTTTTAAAAAAAATGTCCTGACTTTAATATTCCTACCCAAATAAGATTTGATTTTACATACCATACATGCTGTAATACCTAGCCAAACAGGGGATTCAAGAAAGATGTTTCAGTATTAACTATGGACATTGTTTTATTAGTTTAAGGCAGTGGTTTTTCAAACTGTGGGTCACGACCCCAGTACTGGGTCGCAGAATGTAAGGCACTAGGTTGTGGCGGCTCCGGTCAGTACCACCGACCGGACCATTAAAAGACCCGTCGGCGGTGCTGCCCGGCTAAGGCAGGCTAGTCGCTAGCTGTTCCAATACTGCACTGCACCCCGGACGCGGCCAGCAGCAGGTGCAGCTCCTAGGCAGGGGGTCCACAGGGCTCTGCATGCTGTCCCCACCTCCAGCACTGGCACTGCATTCCCATTGGCCAGGAACTGGCCCATGGGAGGCGCAGGCAGTGCCTGCAGGCAAGAGCCGCATGCCTCCAACTAGCAGCTGTACCTGCTGCCAGCCACTTCCAGGGCACAGCGCAGTCCGTGGAGCCAGGACAGGCAGGAAGCCTGCTTTAGCACCCCTACTGGGCCACTGACTGGGAGCCGCCAGCGGTAAGCCTGTGCCCCAAGCCTGCACCCCAATCCCAGGCCCCAGCCCTGAGCCCCTTCCTGCACCCAAACCCCTCATCCCCAACCCAGAGCCCTGACCCCCTCCCACACCTAAACCCCCTACCCCAGCCCTGAGTTTCCTCCAAACCCCTCATCCCTGCCCCACCCAAAGCCTGCACTGCCCAGCTCCGTTGGGTCATGGGCACCAACAATTTTCTTTAACTGGGTCGCCAGAAAAACAAAAGTTTGAAAACCACTGGTTTAAGGTGTGATTTAACCTGCACAACTTGAACATCCTGGATGAAGTCCTGGCAAAAAGTTCCATGGACTTCAGGATTTCAACCCTTTTTATTATTATTATTTGAAGCAATGAGACATTACAGACTAGCCATATGGTGGGTCTATTTCCATGTGATTAAATGCATAGCTCCAGTTAGCCATTAAGCATGTCTCACCCTGAGGATATAGAGTACTAAATGTACCAAAAACTTAAAACTATTTTATACTAAACAGCAGAAAAACATCAGCTGATAATTTTCTGAAAAGATTGGCTCATTATAGACATGTTAACAGACTCCTTAACTATGGGCACCACTGACACCATTACGGGAAAGTTCGATAGTCAGTAAAGGAACACACTTGTTCAAAAAAAAAAAAAAAAAAAAAAACAAAAAAAAAAAAATCTATAAAGTCTATCCCTTTACTACTGACTGTATAATCTTTTTATAATAGTATCAGTAGTACCTAGAATTAAGGACTGTCAGCATATCTATGATGAATATACAAGAGTGCATGCCCCATACACACACAGCGTCAGTGCAAAAACACAGACGGTGATTACAAGCTCTGTAATTCAGGGACTTTCTTCTTTGTACAATGCCAAGTACAATGGAGCCCTGGTCCTTCAGAGGAGTACCTAGTGTGCTATGGCAATTTCCTGCAATATCCTCGAAAAACCTTATGGTATTAATGTGACAGAATACATCCATGTTCACACCCTACACACTATTGTAATAATCTTTGTACAAAGTATGCCATGTGAGGTATCATTTGAAAATTCACAACTTGCTGATCAGTAATATCATGGTAAAATGCATATAGCAACATTAGATGTAATGTTATAAACACAAGCTGAAATCATGATTGAAGCATGTTTCACAAATAAGTCTGGGGAGTGGTTAAACCAGTTTTCCAAAGACAAAACGCAAGCTGACAACAGCTAAGTGTCAACAAAGCTAATGGGCCATTACCTACAAAGTGGCCACTCTTTGGCAAAGAAGTGGGGACAGGGCAAAGAGATCTGCATCTTGGCAAAGAAACAGCATGGTGTCTCCTCCTTCCGGCAGACTGCCTGTCTCCTGGTTCTCAGCTGGAAATGCTTTACAAAGAGGGACTTAAAAAAATAAAAACTATAAAAAAAGAGGGGGAAACACCCCAAGACAACCATTTCTCTCGCCCTGCCCATCTCATTCTCTGTACCTGAGAAGACAAAGGAAACAGCCATTGGACTCTGGGGGAGGGGTCCTGACCTGAAGAGTTGGGTTAATAATGCTACTACAAGCACGTGTTGAGAAACTGCTTTAATCTAACATAGTTTGTTAAAAGTTAGGCACTAGAAAGTGTTTTATCTTTATTTTTCTTGTAACCGTGACTTTTATGGATCATTACTTGTATTCACTTAAAATTTCTCTTTGTAGTTAAGAAACTTGTTTTACTGTTTTATTTAATCCGGTGTGTTCAAATTGAAGTGACCATTGTGTATTATTCCTTACAGGAATAGTGGACTTAGTATATTTGGACCATCCAGGAGAGGGCTGTGCAGTGCAAGATTTACATTTCTGGGGAGAGGGGGGACGGGGGGGAACCTGGGACTGAGTGCATTGGTGTCACCCTGCAGTATAACCCAGGCTGGTAAAAGCCAGAGTGTAATTCAAGTGTGGCTGGCAGGTTGCAGTTTACCCAGACACGCAGGGTGTAGCTTGCATGCCAGAAGGCTGTTTGTAAGCAGCCAGGTGCGAGCTACTTCAGCAAGGCATTGTAAGGCACGCAAGGTTGCAAGGCAGGGGTGACACAGGCCTCCACTGGTCTGGATAGCACCGTGGTATGTGACTGTTAAATGCAAAGTTTATGTATTATTGTGGGCTGGGATTGTATGTAACCTCTAGGGGGAAAATGTGATGTGAGCCTGGGAGTTCAAAAGACTACACTGACATTGCGCCAGACAAGAATACACTTTTGGAATAATAAGAATAAAAAGTGTTTTTCCTGGGGAATATCTAGGGGGAGGTTAATACAAATTCCCCCTCTCCAGTTATGCAAAAGCCAAGCCTTTTGAAGCTACGTCCTGAGATGAGGGGGACTGTCTGCCAACTACCTGTTCCCGGAGGTTAGAGTTCAAAGGCCTAAACTATATAAAGAAACAGGCTGATCTGCTCAGTCTGGGTTCTGGTTCTGAATCTGAAGACAGTCAAACTTGTAACCATGGGGAAAAAAGAGCTGTAGATTTGAAGGACTGACACCTGTAAGATTCCAAGGTTGGAGCTGGAGTGACCTTTGGTAAGCTTTTTAACATGTGTAGATTCTTTTATTGTTTTCAACAGTTTTCTCTGTAATGTTTTCACCTTAAGAATAATGTGCTTGCTTAGAAAGACCGGTGTGGAAACTCATAACTGCCCGCAATTATGCTATTCATAACCTCTGGTGAGAAAGCAAAGTGCAGATGCTGGCCTGTTTAGGTAAACTAGCTTGCTATGAATATTACAGCATGATCAAGGAGCTATGCAGCCTTAACAACCCCGTCAGGAGGGAAAGAGATGTGAGTCTCCGCCCAAGAGAGTGATGGCTAAGGAGCCAGAAATCTGGAAGTGGGTACCCTTAGTGGACCATGGAAGAGGTATACAGGTGCAGTTGCCTTGAAATGGATAGCTAGGAATGGAAATTTTAAAAAAAAAAAACAGTATTTCTTCCATTCACCTTATCTGTTGGAAGTTAAGTTCATTAGAAGCGGAGTTGGCATCACACATACTCCACTACGATATGTGCACCTTCCTAAGGGTGAAATTCACTTTACCTACATTTAAGCCAGATATATGCATAGCTGATCCATCTGCAGAAACACACTTTGAGGGACTGAGTGGTATGAACCGTGGAGGATCTTGTAAGAGGCCCTCTTCACCAGGGTGAATTTCACCCTAAATTGATACCAAAAAAGGAACAGGCTAGTTAAGAGGCTTTTTTATTCAGCAAGCATTAAGCATGTATAGCAAGTATTATTTTTGTTTTTAAACCTTACCATCTCTGTGATGGAGAATACCCATGCAGAAGGGAAAAAACAAAACAAAAACACAAGCTCTATAGATACGAGAGGAAAAAATATGAATAATGTTGAACAGTGTGACAAAAATACATTAAAAACAATTACGTATAATTCTTAGATCTCAGCCACAATCAACTCATGGCTTAAAAATACATTATTAATATAATGTAACAATCTCTCTAACTGAAGATATAAGCTCCTACTATACATCTATTTGGTAGAACAAAGCTTTTACCAGATAAAAGTTTATCATTTGTCAAATTACACAATTCAATAAAGTAATAATGTATTTTTAATCTTGTGAAGACAGGGTTTTGTGGGGAGCGACACATCCCTGGCTGATGCACAAAGGACATTTGTAGTCCTACTTTAACAAACAGCTTTTTAAATAGTAATGAGTTTCCAAATTCAATTCTTAAGCCACTTTAAATCTTAAAAACATAATACTTTGCTACCACGCTTATGCTTCTCTGCAAACATGTCAGTACAAAACCACTCTTAGCGGCAGAGTTTAGAATTCTTCACTGTGTCATGAGATCTCCTTTCAAAGGAAAGTGTTGCTACCTTCCTCAAGATAAATAGTGACAAATAAGAATGCTTCCAATCCAACCTGAAGAGCTTTTATAGACATATTGAAAGAAACAATTAGCCAACTGGCACTTCTTTTCACCATCTTCATGGGAATATCTTAGTAAACAAAATGCCTGCATCCTATTAAGGAAATATTATATTCCTTACTTTAAACTGAATGTGTTAGTAATTATTCAGGACATAATTATAACTATTTGCTATACGAGCATAACGAAGTTAAAAACTGCATCTCTCATGCCCAAAGGATCCTAAAGGTGAGAAGGGATGGGGAAAGTGTGGGGTCATGTGGGGGGTGATCACAGGGGTTATTCCCCTGACCCCCAGCTTCTCCCCCACAAAAAATTTCCCCACCAGTTGCTGTCCTGGCCCCTCAGGGTAAGCAGCTGGTGCGCCGGGACACTTTGTTTACCTCCATGCCTGCGGACGCTCAAGGTAAACAAACCATCTTGACCCGCCAGCAGCTTATCCTTATGGCCAAAAAGTTTGCTGACCCCTGAATTATGGGGTCGGCTTATGAATGGGTCATAATTTTTTTCCATTTTTACTTATCCATCTTGGGGGGGGAAAGGGGGGGATGTTGGCTTATAAACAAACCGGCTAATGATCAAGTATATATGGTACTTAGTTAGAAGTGACCTGCCAGTCGTCATTGTACTAGTCTGCAAACCTGCTAAAATTCAAGAAAAACCCAACATTATCACCCAACTTCACAGTTAATATTTAGCAGAGGACAAGAATGAATTTCATACTACTAAGAGTTCATCACTTTACTATAAATATATCACACTACTGTATGTAATATTTCATAGTATTCTAGAAAGCCACCAACTCCACCTGTACATTGTGTGTATATATATTGTATATCGGATCTTACATGCGCACATGCCACACAGAGCACTGCTAATATGGGACTCAAAGAATTAAAGGAGGATAATATAATTAATGCCAATCAACGTGTGTTTATGGAAAATAGGTCTTGTCAAATTAAGGTATTTAAAAAAAAAGTTACTTTTGGTTTGTAAAGGTAATAGTGTTGATGGAACAGATTTCTGTAATGTCTTACAGTATCAAATGAAATATATCTTGATTAATAAATGACAATGATACAAAATCAATATGGCTCACATTAAATGGATTAAAACTAGTAAAATTATAATTACGTTGAGATAATTTAACAGTGAATCGCTGCTGAGCAGCTGTGTTTCTAGTGGGATCCATCAGGGGTCGGTTCTTGCCCCTGCCACTGTTTAGTAATTTTATCAATTGCTCTGGGGTCGGGGGGACAGGGGCAACAATCATTGCTCCTAGAAGTTTGCAGATGACGCAAAGATTGGGGCACTAGTAAATAATGAAGAGAATACAACAGTGATACAGAGTAATCTGGATCACTTTGTTTGCTTGTGCCCAGCTTACCATGCACTTCAATACAGGCAGTCCTCGGACTTACGACATACTTGGTTCCTAAAAATTGCATCCTAAGTCGAAACGTCGTAACTCAGAACTGCTATCCTCTCCGTTGCGGGACCAAGCACTGTAAAGTCTAAACCAATTGTCGTAAGTCAAATCAGGGTATCAATTCAGAAGCATTGTAAGAGCTGTTCATCATAAGTTGAACATCAAGTTGAGGACTGCCTGCCACACGGAAGGTCATACATTTAGGAACAGGCCATGCTTACAGGATAGGGGACTCTATCCTGAGAAGCAGTGACACTGAAAAGGATTTGGAGTCCACGGTGGATAATCAGCTGAACATGAGCTCTGAGTGCAACATTGTGGCCAAAAGAGTTAATGTGATTCTTGGATGCATAAAACAGGGAAATATGGAGTAGAAATAGAGAGGTTATTGTTACAAGGTTGGTCCTGAGTTTGAAACAACCCACTGCTGGATCCCCAGTCAGGTGCAAAAGTTGTTTATTCAAGTGTCGCCCCCTTCAGGCAGGGCAGCACCTGCAGCACTCATACTCAGCAACACAAAACACAAGACAAGTTGCTGGTAGCAAATTCAAAACAATAGTCCCATGTCAAGCCTACCTTTCCTCATGGATGCTCTAGAAGGCAGCAGTCTGTAGTTAGTTCCTGGCCCCTGCCAGGCTCCCTCTTACGGAGAGAGAGGTTGAAGTCTACTCTCCCGCCTAGCCAGCCCCCCTTTAACTCCTCCCTCCAAGCCTGACACCTACTGCATGTGTAGCAGGACAGGGCTTACTGGGTCCATAGCAGTTCAATTACCCTTTCCCAGTCTGTGTGGAGTTTGTGCACCCCATTGCCTCTTTTTTTCTCCTAATGATGCAACCTCTACTGGAAAACGGTGTGCAGTTTTGATACCACAATTCAAGAATGATTAAAGGATTGGAAAACATGCCTTATAGCAACTCTGCTCCTTGAGTCTATCCATTTAGATTATCAAAGAGAAGGTTCAGGAATGAGTGGACTGCAGTCTAGAAACACCTACACAGGAAACGGAAATTTTATCATCTAAACAGAGAAAGATGTAACAAGATCCAATGACTTACTCGTGGGGGAATTCTGAGCCAATGCATACGTGCAGAATTAATGTCCACCACAGATTTCTTTGCTTCCCTGCAGAAGAAAGAAAAAAAGACTGACAGGGAAACAAAGGGAAGCCACAAGGGAGGCCATGCACCTCTCCCCAGCACCACAGGCACATTGTTGCAGACACCCAGAGCAGCTGGAAGAGAGGTAAATCACTACCAGGGAGGGGAGGGGGAAGGCTAGGGGATTCCCCGCTGTGCTGGGTCAGACTCAACTTCCATGCATCCATACCCAGAGCGCCCCCCAACCCCCACCAAGCCTCACCCCCTTGCACCTGGCTCTCCCCAGTCTTACCCAATGACTCCTACCCTGCGCCAGGCTCAGCTGCTAGTCCTGGCTGGGCTGAGGGGGGAGCGCACTTCCTTTGCATGGAACAGGCAGGGCACTTCCTGCCCCCATTGCTCCTCAGCCATAGGGGGTCACTGTAAGGGAACTGCTCCCCTGTCTGCCCAACCCCTGTGTATTCAGACACCCCCCTTCCCAGAGTCCCCTGCTGAGCTTCACCCCCTGCATTCAGAACCCCCACATTCAAATCCCCATCCCGATGAGCACCACCCCAACCAGCCCTCTGCACCCAGACTGCCACCCCACTGAGCTGCAGCCAGTTGCACCCAGACCCCCACCCCATTCCCCCAACACCCGGACCCCCCCATCCTGCTGAGCCTCCCACACCCAGACCCCCCCCCCCACTAATCCCTAACCACCTTTAGCTGGACCCCCCTGCAGCATCTCATTGTTCCTGCACCCAGAATCCCCCCCCAAAACGAGCCCCTGTGCATCCAGATTCCTGCCCCCATAGGCACCTGGACCCAGATTTCCACACACAGAACCCTATCACTTCTCACCTGGATCCCACACACACTAAACCCCTCTACACTTGGATTCTGTCAGACTGAATCTGCCTGCCCAAACCTAGTGTGTCTGGCGCAGAGGGGGAGGGCCCCCGGGGTGTTTCTGGGGCAGGCCCAGCCCTTGCGTTGTGTCAGGCACAGTCTCACTGTTGAATCTGTGTCCCAAGGTGGAGGCTGCAGGGTGATCGCCCACCTGAATGCGGCTAATGGGCTGTGGTCCCCACTGCCATGCCAGAGCCTCCACATTTATTTAACAAATAAAATTTGCAGAATTTTAAAATATTGTGTACAGAATTATTTGGTGCAGAATTCCTTCAGGAGTAAGTGACTGGAAGTTGAAGCTAGACAAATTCAGACTGGAAAAAAAAAGGGGGGGGGAGTTTCCCCCCCCCAACACAGCTGACTAAGGGACATGGTGCATTTTCCATCACAGGGACATTTTTAAAATCAAGATGGCATTTTCTTAACAAAAAAACCAACCAAAAAAACCCCCACAAACCACACCACAGGGGTATGTTCTTGTTCAAACATAGCTATTGGACTTGCAGGAAGAAACACAGGGAAATCCTATGCCCTGTGTTATGCCAGTGGTCAGATTAGTCAATCACCATGATCCCAAATCTACAAAAAATTGTTCACTTACCAGATTCAGCTATCCACAGTAGGTCTTCCAGTCATTAATGCAAATTAACACACTTTTCAATGTACATACATATAGTTTCACCAATGAAATTCAGCCACCTCTAGGTTAAGGATAGATCACTGGCACACAGGTGGAGTGGAGTGGAGTGGGGGAGAGGAAAGAGATTTTCACCCACAGATATTTGCACACATCTCTAGTCTTTAAAAAAAACAAACAACACACACATGAATGGGATATTTTCCATCTACTGGACCTAGGTTTACAAGCTCTCATCTACACAGCTCCATACACACGAACCTGTTTTGTTATATAAAAGATATGCCAACATTCTTAAATGAGTGTGAAAGGCCAAATTAAAGCCCTATATATTGGTACTCTCTCAGTTTTCTGCTCATCAGAGTTAAAACAATCCTTTTGCTGCTATGCCATAGCCCATAGTGCTTTCTAATATAAAACAAAGCCAAGATAGGACTCAGAACTGTTGAGGACAATATACAAATTTTACAATTCTTTCTATAATCAAGCAACCTGGTCATCCATTCTGGTTATTGTTTTTAATCAATATTTTCTCTGTACACATGCCAGTTGTATTTCTTGTGATAAACCCTTTGAAAAAAATTTCTTCAGATTGTCCCTTGCAGCCTTCCAAATAAAACCAAGGTTAATTCCAACGAAATACCAAGTATGGTAAAGCTTCTTGGGGAATAGCACCTGTTCCACGAAAGTTTCTTAGGAGACTTTCTCCAATAAAGTGCAAGAATAAATAAAGGATTAGCTAGACTGGCTAATTTATCTTTCCTGCACTCTCAGCATTCCAAATTTTTTTTTTTTTAAGTGGTGGGGGAAATTAGTTACATTCAGGACATTCAAAAGTAGAATGGATTTAATCCAAATGCATTACTTCCCATCCCTTTTTGAGAGGGCAGTCAATTCTGGATAATATATGGTAAAACAGTTGCATATCACTATTTAGTGAGCAACAAACATACATTACCACTTCTTGCATTTATCCTGATTTGCTCCTGGGGGTGAATCATTTGAGTGCAATGCATAAGTGGATTTAGCAGAATTTATAAAGGCTTAATATGTTATTTCTTTTTTGGCTTGTACTTCCATTAGGCTGTTATTAAGAGGAGTACATACCAGTGGCTTGGTAATAGAATGTTAGCTGAAAATCTGTTTCCGATTTATTGAATTAGACCTGCTAGAACATCTCAAAACAAGCAACCTCAACAATCTAAGGCTGAAAATTTATTGGTTGCTGTACACAGAAAGCTATGTTTCAGAATAGCAACCATGTTAGTCTGTATCCGCAAAAAGAAAAGGAGTACTTGTGGCACCTTAGAGACTAACCAATTTATTTGAGCATAAGCTTTCGTGAGCTACAGCTCACTTCATTGGCATCCGATGAAGTGAGCTGTAGCGCACGAAAGCTTATGCTCAAATAAATTGGTTAGTCTCTAAGGTGCCATAAGTACTCCTTTTCTTTTTGCGGAAAGCTATGTAATTTAACATTTTTAGTTGAGGCCAAGAACATTCTTCAAAGAGTTTATGAACGTAACAGCTAAGCATTTCAAGAGTCTGAATTACAGCTTTACAATGGTTAAATTGGTTTTTAATTATTCTTGTAACAAGTTTTTGTGCTTCTATATGAATTGCTGATGCACATGTACCTTCAACTGCTTTTTCAGTTCTCTTGTAATTTTTCCACATAAAAACTAAACAGAAAAGAAGCCCATTTTATTCAGTTTTACATTTTAAAAAGTATTTTCTATTCGGTAAATATATGTTATTGCATAATTTTGCACCAGAGTGATTTTTCAAGCTTTATTTTCTGTTCCAGATCTTTGCTTGTTTTGAGTCTTTAAACCCCCGAGCTGAGCTGTGCTTAGGTCTTAACTTTGGTAAAAGCTTTGTCTGTAGCACCCTCATTTGGAAGCTGTTTGTCACAGCAGTCCTACTTGCTGTTTTTATAATGGTTTTCACCAGTATGCCATACTAGCACATTTACCTTTCTACAAATTCTAGAGCCACCCTGACTTCACTCTAAGCCACGGGAGGAGAATGGAACAAAAAACTGCAGAAAGACCAGGCTCCAGAAAGCTTGCAGGTGTGGAAGTGAGCTGGGTCAGCCCACTAGTCAAAAGACACCATTGCTACCTGAGCATACCCTGGAACACAATTTGCAGGAGGTGGCAGCATTTGACACTGGCCTGCAAGCACAGCACTCAAGGAGCTTGACTCAGGTGGAGCTGCAGTGAGAGGAGGCAGTGCCATCTTAAAGACATTGTGCCCTAAGGGAAAGGAGGCAGGTTGACTAGAATCTGAAAGCTGAAGTTGAAAGTTGAAGTTGAAAGCTTTTGAAATTCTTCCATTAAAAAAAACAAAAACACAAAAACAAAAAAAAAAACCCACCACACAGGGACAAAACAATCATGAACTTTCCCCCCCCAAACCAGCTCTACAGGCAACCGAGGAAAGAGTGAGTATTATAGATGCAACTTCACAGCATTACGCTTCTGTCCTTGTTACCCTTGCCCTCTATTCTTTCCACTGTTTGTCTCCCCAAGTCACATCTTAATCTAGACTCTAAACCCTTTGAGGCAGAAACTGTCCCCTGCTCTACATTTGTGCAGTGCCTAGAACAATGGGGCCCCAATCCTGCCTGGGTCTCCTGGGAGATATTCCAATATAAATAATGCCTAATAATACAATAGGGAGGTTGACTTTTGAAAGCGAGGCAAGAGGTTAAAACAGCAGATGGTTAAACAAATAAAGGCAGTGAGAATGCTCTCTAATGCGATCTATCACAGATTACTAGGCTGCATGAGAGATTTAAAAACCCAATACGTGTTGTGAGAGCCAAAAAATGGCCACTGAGAAGAGAATACTCCATTACAAGTTCTGTAATTTATTCCCCATAGCAATATTTTAATAGCAGTATTCCCCCACAAAAAGAGTGTTCAGCTTCAATGGGCTACGCTCACACGGGTTTTCTTAAATCAGAACTCACAAAGGGGTGAGGTTAATTTGTCCTGAAGAAATCATTTGAACAAGCATTGAAACTGTTAATCCATCATCCACCTCCTACGCAACCCACTATATAAACGGTTAGTTTTAAATATGTAAAACATTTTGTAATTCTTTCTAGAATTGATTTTTAAGCAATCCCTTGACAGTCATAGAACTCTGTATTATCAATGAGGCTAATTTATTAAAATCAAAACTTCATTAAGAATGACCACAAACACGATTCAATTTCTTTTAGTCTGATTAGTGCTGCCAGCAACACTGTTAGTGATGATGGAGAAGGAGCTTTCATGCTGAGCTCTTAGTTTTATAATCTTATAACTTCCGCCCCCCCAAAAAATCACGTTCATGGCTGAAATGTCTTATGTTTGCTCTCAGCAGCTGTGCCCGCCATCTAGTTTCAAGAAAATATGTTCCTATATCTTTTGACTTTTTAGAATGAAAACAATTTTTGTAGCAACTATGAATTTTAAGGTGCTTTTTTTGCACTGTGATTAATGGTTTTCAACACAAGTGTCAAACTTGGGATGGATGCAGTCCTCAGGTGAAGAATCTGCTATGTATTGAACTGACAATATTGATGAAGAATGGCCCAGTCCTGCTTTCACTGAAGTCTGTAGTGAAGTTTAATGCAAAATTCTTAAGAGCAGCACTGGAACCAAAGTTAACAACTGAAATTACCATAGTCTTGAATGCACAGTACATTATTTTCCTTACTGACTTAAGTACACCCCAAGCAGAGATATCCAGATATAGGTATACACAATTGTGGATATCCACAGTGTCCAAAGGATAAGGAACTATTAGAAATCACTGAAGCCTTGTTTAAAAGCCAAAAACCAACCCACCATGCCTGAAGCCACTGAAGTGTTTCAATTTAGGAAATTAACAACAAGATATTTAAAGCAAAAGTATTCTGTGTAAGCCTAGCATAAGATTCTTGCTTAAATTACTAGAAATTGAAGTTTAAACATTTTAAATTAATAGTAGTTTATTAAAACCATGCCACCAGCCAACACATGGATATTATGTTATGAAGGTTTTCTGTAGCTTGGCACCAGCAAGAAACGTTTGCAACATTTGGTAGATTTTTCTCACCTGCTTGCATTGCTGGCACCTGCTGCTTCTCTCGCACAAGCTGGATGATGTCAGATACCACAATTTGTGGCTCAATATCTTCTTCTTTCCTCTCATTAGACTGGCTGTCTGTTACGAAACAGCTGCAGCTGCCAGTTTCCTTACATAGGATCACCCTCCAGTGCCAAGAGACAGACATTAAAGTGTCTTATGTTGACTTCTGCCAAAAGTGAGACAAATTAAAACTAGTTAGCATTATTCAAGGTAAATTTAAAAACAGTGATCGCTACACACATTACCAGAACCTTTGATTTTTGGAAGAGAATAAAGCTACTTTATACTTATTTAAGAGGACAGGTGTATATCCAGGATATCAGATGAATGGAACTAGCTTTCATCCAAAACTAACATCAGGTTTCCTTGTATAAAAAGGCCCTTTCTTCACGTAGTCTTGAACCAGAGGCCTTGACACAGATTAAGTCAATTTAACTACAAACTTTAACTTCCTAATGGAAAACAATATACAACCTTAAAAACAAGTGCATGGAAGCCAAAGATACTTCTATATACTTTCAATGTGAGAGACCAATGCTTAGACAAAACAAATCTCTCGAACAAGGTTGCTTGGATAAAAGAGAAAATGTCCCAGGAATACAAGATTTGCAAAAAGCAAAACAATATAAATGTTTAAATATTAAATTATTTCCTGCAACATGAAAAGAGGTAAAATGACTGTTACAGATTTGAAAGGTACATGTTAGGAAACAAATTAACTCAGAGGGCATTTTAGTGGTGGGAGGAGGACCTGGTCAGGGAAGAAGAAATGCATTATATTACTAACTTGTTTTGGCTTTTAACATGGGGTCTGAGCCTCTTGAGGTTGCCCTATTCCTGGAAGGGAAGAATTGGAGGGAAGGGGGAGATGTAAAAGTTAGTTGTCTAGACAAAAGGTAAGAGATTTAACTGTTTATGGATGGGAGAGACACCTGCAGGTTTGTGCATTTACAGAAATAGATGGGTGGAAATAATGTATCTTGACCTCAAAGTCACCTGTTCTTGAAATCAAAGATAAATCATCATTAACCGGGGAATAAAGCTATATTATTTTTCACATTGTGGGAGACATCTTAGTTCTTGATACTTATAATTGCCAAGTTATATTTGTTTATAGTGTTGTAGCAGTGTTGGTCCCCGGATCTGAGAGAGACATGGTGGGTGAGTTAATATCTTTTATTGGATCAAATTCTGTTAGTGAAAAAGACTAGTTCTCAAGCTCCACAGAGCTCTTCATTGAGAAAAAAATCTAGAAAGAAACAAGGCTCTAGCAAGAGGGAATTTCCCCTCCATTGTTGGGATGGTGTCAGATTGGTGTGGCCATACTGAGTGAATGGTGTGAGCATAACTTGACATGACTTAAACATGGCTGAATGGCTGCAGAGGATGCTGGGAGCAGGTTTCCTTTAAGCAGAAGCAAATTTGATAGAGAACTGGCAAAGTCTGCATGTACGATCGATACTGAACCTATTGGTCAGCAAATATGGGCCCATGCAAAAGTAAATATCACGTGCATAAAGTTCCAGCATGGAGCACAGGTCAACCTGGTTGTAGTTACCTTACAGCAAGGACACCACGCAGAGAGCCAGAGCGAATGACTGAGTGAGTAAATGTGGGATCTGCGTTTGGTAGCACTCCCCGCAACCCCCCTTCTAAAACACTAGTTAGGTAAAGATTAGTAGCCACACGTCCACTGAGCATACTTGTAAGACATGTGACTCCTTTGAGGGGGAAAAAGAAGTGTAAGAATCAAGCAAAGTACATTACTCTTGGTTGGGATTCCTTAATTGACCCTTGAAGAAGCAACGCTGCTAGACACAGTAGCCAAAACTCTGCTCTGTGAGCTAGAGTAGGACTGTGAACCAGAGGGGTCTCAAGGCAACCAAGGCTTGATTCAGGAGGAACCCGAGACAGACCAGAGGGCTAAGAAGAACAGACCAGGAGGAAAGAAGCCGTCTATAAAATTGGTGACCACCTTCTCTGTTTGCCAAGCAGGAACTGCGTGAGGCTAGTGCAGGGCCTGTTTGTGTATGTTTGTGAAAGACACTCATTAAGAGGAATGTATAGCTCTTAATGTCTAACATAGGAGATAGATGCTTAATATAATCCTTTACTGCTTGTGTAATTCCTTCTTAATAAACTGCTATGTACTGCAGAGAATTACTGTGGGCCTTTTTCACTGGTATGGACAGTAATCCACCAGGAGCCAGTCAAGATCCATTTCAGGGGTAGTGGTGCCCCCTGTTGTCAACATCCGTCACATTACATCAGCAAAGCACCCTGACTTTTCCTAGCAGTCTAGTAAACACCTCTGGCCATCTTTTGACTTAAATCTGCAAAGGAAAGGCACGGAACAAAGCTGCTGGAGACCAAAATAGCTTTGCTAAGTCACTCTGGGTAAGTGAACAAGAGGGAAGAAGGGACATGTGACATCTCCTACACTCACATTTAGCATGCACTGGACAAGGATATGACCTAGGATTATGTATCTCCACTTATTATAATAGCAAGAAAATATTAGCTGATTCTTTTCCTTTAACCTTCTCCATATTTCCAGATGCTGACTTTGACTGCCTCAGAATAAAAATATTATCCAAGAGTATAGATGGTAATACTGATATACTTCAGGATTGTCACCTTCAAGCATAATGCAGATAATCTTATGATTTAAAGAAAACTAACTCAGCAAGTTTAGCTTGGAATAAAATGATTGTTTGTAAATAAAGAATGAGACTAGCAATGTTTTAACTACGAATCCTTCAGGAATGGTCTGAGAAGGATTAAGTATTATCTAATTAGAGTTAATTACTATACTTCCCACACACACTACACATCATTCCTACCAAAGCCCTTCTGCTCTAAACACTGTTATAAGCTGTATTTTCTCAGTGTATAAAAATAACTTGTTTTATTCGCAGCTAACATGTTGCTGACACAACTTCCCTCTTCTCCTGCCTCCACCTCATGACAAACTTTCCAAATATTGCAGGCTTTGCTGTACTTTTAAGTCTACTTTTAAAATAAAAAGCAGGAGTACCTGATTTTCTAAGGTGCTGAGCATCCAGAGCACCCACTGATTTAATGGAAGCTGCATATGCTTTGTACCCCTAGGGCAATAAATATTTTTTTTTTAAAAGCAACAAGCCATTCCCAGTGGTAAAAGAATACAAGAAAACAAACTTACTCTCTAGGAGACTTCTATTGGAGTGTGTGTAGCATTACAAGAGTGAGATTCACAAAAATGAATATTCATGATAAATTAATTTGGTTTGAACACCTGAAGAGAGTTAAACACATCACAGGCAACAATGAAAACAAGAGAGACTGACTACACGTGCAGAGATAACTACGTGATACTGGAATTTCAGCAGAAGATAAATACTACAAAGTGTAACAGCATTTGGTACTTTATTTGTTGATATGGCACTATTCATTGTTTCTCTTGATTATCTCACATGGTATATTTAAGGAAATATTTCTCCCTAGTTTCTTGGCTAATGTTTGGAATTTTCTAATCAAGAGAAATTTAAAAAAGAAAAAAAAAGAACAATATCCCTTGAGGAGGACACCATCATAGACCATCAGAGTAATTTTTCCTTCTCAAGAGTGAAGTGAAATGCAGTAGGGTTACCATGACGTTCCCCTCTGGTGTTATCTAGACCAGTGATCTGCTAGGTCACTCCAATCCTGGACTCTGGAAGCCAGCCTTACCCTGCTCTGCTGTGAGAACCCCCACTCCTGGGCTGTTCTCACACAGCCTCTGGCATGTAAGCTGCTCCTTGGATTGTGCAACCGAATGACACCAGCCAATATCTCCAGTCCCAGACACAACCATAGGAACCACCGTCTTGCATTGTCCAGTTATGCCCACTGGGCCCTGCAAGCTTATAGGAGTTCATCAATTTAACTAAGAAATTGATATGTACCAGGCTTGTTATCCCAAGGGGAGTCTCTGACATGCTTCAAACCAAATGCACTGCTTCAGGTAGAACAAACTTACTAATTACAGAGATATAATCACTTAATCTACGTCAAAGCACAACAAGTCAGATTTGGTCAAATGAAACAAAAGCAAAATGCATTCTAAGATGATCATAACACTTTCAGTGCCCTTACAAACTTAGATTCCTTTCACCAAAGGCTGGCTGGTTGCCCTTTAGCCAGGCTCTCCCCTTTGATCAGCGCTTCAGCCACTTGGTGGTGATGTCTGCCGATGGAGGTGGAAGAGAGAGGAAGAGCATGGCAAATGTCTCTCCCTTTTATTATGTTCTTTCTTCCCTCTTGGCTTTGCCCCCTCACCTCAACCCTTTAGAGTCAGGTGAGCATTACCTCATCGCAGTCCCAAACCGACCAAAGGAATGTGGGGTGACTCATTCAAGAGTCCAACAGATCCTGTGTTGCTGACTAGGCCAGTGTCCTTTGTGCCTGTGAGGCTGGGCTGCGCTTGTCCCATACATGCCCTGATGAGGTGTGAACTGCCCCTCTGCTCTTGAGAGTTTTTGCCTGGGCTTGCTTTAAGCCATGAGGACACATTTTCAGACTGATAACTATATACATGAAATTACAACATATAACACAACAATTACTAGAACAACAATGCTCAGTACATCATAAATCTTCCGAAGACACACGACATGACAAGCTTTGAAATAGATACTACACAATCATATTATAAGGATGAACACAGGGGTGTGGGGTGTTCCCCCGAGATACAGAGCATCACAGTTATACCTCAGTGGTCAGAAATTACTTCATAAATATTAGTTTAACCTTCACTTTGGATTTCCTTAAAAAAAAAAAAACTTCTAAAGAAATACATATTTATAACCTTAACTCCACCTTAACGAAGTTGTTTGCCCAGTTCATTTCTTTATTTTAAACAACATAAAATAAGTAATGTAAACTTAATTTGGGGGTCAAAGGCTCAGTGACTCAGGAGGCAGAGAAGTTGTAGTGGAAGGAAGCGTAAACACTGGGACTACAGGAGATGGAAGTGTGGGCTTCAACAGTGTAGGTGGATGTAGTTCATGGAGGGATAAGTAGCACTGGTGGAGGGTCACAAGTATGCTGGAGAAAGATTTGGAGTGGCGTGGAAAGGGCAGAAGAGAGGAAAAAGGACATGCAATTACTTTGGGATGTTAAAGCCATTATCATGTGCCTGCATCATTCACTGTGCCCTTAACAGATATGAGTCCATGAGGGTCATTCCAAAGATACTGAAGAAGTATCCCCCGTCATGTAGTGTTCATAACTTGGGATTTAGTCAAACCCAGAAAGGTGGCATAAAACTAGATTACTCTTTTGGAAAAAAACAACTAAATTTTCAGCTCAGTACTCACCAGCTGTGATATGTGATTTTGGTTTCATGTACCCAATGTAACAGAATGAAAACATTTCCACTTCTCAAAGTTTTGCCTGCCCTCTGAGCTCCTACATACAAATGCTGCCCTGACTTTTCTGCTGTTGCAAGCAACCCCATTGACTTCAGTGTTGTTGCAAGGGGAGAAGTCAGGGCAGAATTCGGAACCATCTGTCAATGTGTCAACGAAGCAACACAATCAGAATATAAATGACTTCTGAAAAGGTTGCCTAGAGATTGTAAGTGGATTCTGTTGGCTGGGAAAGAGACATAGCCAGGGCTTCCAGAAGACGCAATGACTCAGTGCACCACCACAGCTCGTAGGGCTCCTATAGAGCCCTAACCATAAGTTAAGGCTGCTTTGCCCTGGCAGAACCCCAGGAGAAGGGTGCACACTAGGGATATAAATATTGGTTAAAAAATTTTACTGGTTAAATGATTAAAATTATATCGTTTAACAGGGGCAGCTCTGGCCAGGGTCCCACCCAGCCCGGGTGCTGGAGCTGGGGCCCCTGCAGCCGGCTGGCTTGGTGCAGCCGCCCGCCCATGTTAACAGTTAGGTCCAATTAACAGTAAGCCTAATGCTTACCGGTTAACCAGTTACCCATTTAATCTTTTACATCCCTAGTGCAAACCTGAGGGGATGAATCCATCCCTGAAGGCAGAGCTGCAAACTGCACCTCCATCTCTGTGTCAGGAAATGTGTGAATCAAGCCCATTGTCTATAAAGCCAGCCTGCAGCATTTATAATAGATGTACAGCAAGGTGTGCAAGGAATGCAAGTATTTTGGTGGCATATGTAACAGATGTTTATTGCAGGAAGTATATGACATATGGAAGTTATATACAGTATGGTTTGAGGAGAGAAAATGTAGGTGTGCACACCTTGGGTTATGAAGATTGTGCTCAAAGACTTGCACACTGTGGACAGGACACATGAGAATTCATTATTCTCACCCAAAGAGGTAAAGCTGGTCCAGTCTGTTTTACCCAGACAGTACATGAAATCTGTATGGTCTTTCAGCATGTTAACATAGCTCACTGTTCTATTGTCACCAACCTTTCATTGGCTGTGACTTTATTAAAGTGAATGGTAAAAAAAACATATAGTACACAGGTTAAGAAAAGAATGTGTACACATCTGGGTATAGTGCTTAGATTATCCACAAATACCTACCCAAGCTATTCTGATGTCTGTTGAAAGTGTCACACACACTATGTTGGCTATGAGCTCTCTTAACTCGCTGAACAGCTGGAATTTTAACTTTAAGACTTAAGACCATTTGTAGTTTTCCAGAACAAACTCTTCCTGAAATTCAAAGTGATAAAAAACCCACCCAAGAACAATTTATAAGAATGAAAATCATATTTTAGAGTCAATAACTCAAATATTTATTGGATTTACTTCAACCTTCTCTACCCAAAACAGTCCTCAGGCCTAAGGAAGGGAAATGTCACTCCAAAACAAAGTTGTTTGAAGATTTATTTCCTTGAAAGCTAAGTGGTGGCTCATGCTGGATGGATTATCTGTCCAAAAACATGGGGGAACGGGGAGAGTGTAGCTTAGATTCAAAAGTATCTTGCGACCTTAGACCTAGATCCTGCAAAATTTTGTCTATAGGAGCACTTCCTGAAAACACAAGTTCAAAGGATTAGGCCTAAGCTATGGAGGGAAGTATATGCTCCATAACATCCCTCCTATTACAAGCCAATGTACTATTGGATTTCTTTGCTGTTTCATGTTGAACTGATCTATATTGCATGAGCTATTTCACTGATCACCATTTAATTTTGTGCATTATTTCTAGGAAAGTGCAACACTTTATACTTAAAAAGTATTAATGTGTCTAATTCTCCTCTGCACCTATTTGCCTGATCTATCCAGATTACTAGGTAAATTACACCACTCTGGGTTTTAACCACTTCACCTATTTTAGTATCATCTTACATATTATACAGTAACTTTGTCTAAATCATTAAAAAAGCATAAAAACAATAGTGCTGGTCCCAATGTAGAGCCCTTCAACACTCCACACCTCAGTTTCGACATAGAAAACATGCACCTTTCATTCCAACGCTTTAAGAAGAAATCGGATAATGTATTACCTAACCCAGGGATCGGCAACCTTTGGCACGCGGCCCGCCAGGGTAAGGCCCCTGGCGGGCCAGGCCAGTTTATTTACCTGCCGCATCCACAGGTTCAGCCGATCGCAGCTCCCACTGGCTGCGGTTCGATGCTCCAGGCCAATGGTGGCTGCAGGAAGCGGCGGCCAGCACATACCTCGGCCTGCAGCACTTCCCACAGCACTTCCCACAGCCCCGATTAGCATGGAACGGCGAACCACAGCCAGTGGGAGCCGCGATTAGCCGAACCTGCGGACGCAGCAGGTAAACAAACCAGCCAGGCCCACCAGGGGGCTTACCCTGGTGGGCTGGGTGCCAAAGGTTGCCGATCCCTGACCTAACCCCATACTTAGAGATTATTTAATAATTCACCATGCTCAGTATATCCATACTAATGGAAATATAGTGGAACCTCACTGATGAAGTGATAATTAATCTGCAAACCCAGTAATTCTCTCAAATAATTTTGAGTTTGTACCCAATTTTCGGCAAAGATTTAATAGCACATTGCTGGAACATGGTTTCATAGTACCACCATTTCATTATTTTAAATTATATATTCCAGTACATTCACTGTTATTTAAAACTATGCAGTATTATAAATAAAACTGAAGTACACTTGTCAAAATAAGTGAATGAACACGATGCAATATTCTTCACATTCATATTTGTTTGCTTCCTTGCAATGGTCTACAAATCATGATTCTCAATTAGGAAGGTTGCACTGTACACAAAACAATATAGGAACTATCTGCCTAAATGCAGTATGACATACTACAGACAGATGACTGACTTTTTTCCATGAAATTCTAATAAGGAATATAATGCCATTTTAAAGCTATTAGCAAAACAATGCCAACTAAACTACTGGCAAGCCTTATTTATTAAGTTTTACCAAGGCAACCTTCTTCCTAAGGATATTCACATTTGAATTCATAAATATGCTGTCTCCTCCTCCCCACCTCCCACCCCACATCCCTTTTACTTTTTGCTCTAAGCGGGGGAAGAGAGAGAGAGAGAGAGAGAGAGAGAAAGCATATTTTATCTCCAAGGTATATTTAAATTGATTTTAAAAGGTGTAGGATACTTTAAAGATTGAAGAGCTCTTTTTCTACTTCAGAAGCGTACTGTGATCATCACTTTAATCTAAAGTGCCAGAGATTCCTATTCCTCCAAGATAAACTTTTTCTATAAAAAAAAAAATCCCCTGTAGAGGATTATCAACCTCCCATTATGATTTAAATAAGGGAAAGTTAATCTCAGAGCAGTTGCAGCTACAGTGTGAGTAAAACTGAGACCTCACAAATCTTTAAAGGGGATTAAGATAACCAAGTGTAATTGTGTGTAATAAAAAGCTTCTCTCATGTTAATCTTTTCATCTTTCAGTAGCCTTGCCTCTTCTTAGTATGAAAATCGACAATATTTATACATTAAAGTGGTTTCTCTCAGTCTCTCCTCCTACCCAGTGAGGACAGCTCCACAAGTGAATTACATGTTTTGCAAATTAATCCAAAATATGACATTGTCAGATGTCTTAAACTAAGTATTACAAAACTCAAGAGAAGAATTTTTTTAATGCAACATCCTCAACACAAGAGCATGGATGTGCACGCTCTGAACTTGGGGAACCCATCTGTACAGTGTGTATGCTAGGAAAATAATTTGCTTGTATACAACTGAAAATACGACATCAAATCATGCACCCATTTTACACAGTCACAAACTGACTACACACAGCGTTGACTAAGGACAGGCCGCCTGGAGCACAAAGCAAAGGGAACACAAAAGGGATCAGCATTGTCGAGCAGTTCTGCATCTCCTACCTGCATAGGTGACAGTGAAATTATGTAAAGGAGTTGCCCACTTCCCAAGCAGCCTTACATGAATTTGACCCTAACTCCCTCGCAAGCTTGATCCCTAGATTTGCAAATATTTTGTTCATGGCTCCAGCAGAAAGAAAAATCAGGGCCCCTTAGTTAAAAAGGAGATTGCACGGACATGTAAATGAGAGGTGGCAGCTCAAGGAGAGAGCTTGCCCTCAAGATCTGTGTTAATTTTCATTCTTGGGGAGCCCATGTGGGTCTTGTGGTGCGAGTGCCACAAGTGCACCACAGAAGCAGCTGGGTCTAGGATTGGCGTATACCAATTAAATTATTGGGTATACCAAATATTTGTACTTACCTTTAGAGCATTATTAACGTAAACCTAATGTGCTGTGCCCCCACTGCTCAGTGTTCTCGGTCTCCTTCCATATCACTTTACCAAAACAGTTCAATTTCCACAGACCTCGCTTGCATAGATCTCTAAGAAATATGCTGAAATGCCTTGACAGAAACTAGAATTCCACCATGTTGCATCCTGCCATGCATCAGTTATACCAGTATAATTCTCCCATCCACCCCATGAAGACACTTAGTCCAGTATAAGAGTACCCTATTTTAGCTTAACTTAAATCCATTCCCAAATGACATAAGCTAAATTGACAAAAGTGCAGTTACACTGGAATAGGAGTGTCTAAATAGGGGTTATACTAGTACGAATATATTGGTTTGAAATTCACACCTTAGCACGCAACTTTCCTGTGAGGACAAGCCCTAAGTTTTTATTGTGTAATTTTGTAACATTAATGAAGGTTACCTGCATACACTGAGTGGAGTATGCAGCTTGCAGCCACCCTAAAACATTAGAGAAGGGGAGCCAAATTAATTTCCTGGAGAAGGCCAAATTCCATCTTTAACACTGGTGCATAAGCCCAGCTGGTCCTAGACAAAGGAATTTATTTTTTTCAGGCTTGACTGTGTCTCCAATGTAAATTAAACAAGGTGTTAGGAACCATTAGGAAAGAGATAGATAAGACAGAAAATCTCATAATGCCACTATATAAACTCATGGTGCGCCCATATCTTGAATACTGCATGCAGTTCTGGTTATCCTATCTGAAAAAAAAGATATCAGAATTGGAAAAAGTACAGAGAAGGGCAACAAAAATGGTTAAGGGTATGGAACAGCTTCCATATGAGGAGAGATTAAAAACACCAGGGCTGTTCAGTTTAGAAAAGAGGAAACAACTAAGGGGTATATGATAGAGGTCTAAAAAAACCCCATGAATTATGTAGAGAAAGTGAATAGGGAAGTACGATTAACCCTTCCACATAAACACATGAGCCAGGGGTCATCCGATGAAATTAATAATTAGCAGCTTTAACACAAACATAAGGAAATACTTCTTCATGCAACACACAGTCAACTTATGGAACTCCTAGCCAGGGATGTTGTGAAGGTCAAATGTATAACAGGGTTAAAAAAAAAAAAAAAAGAACTAAATAAGTTCATGGAGGATAGGTCCATCAACAACTATTAGCCAAGATGGTCAGGGACATAAATGCATGCTCTGTGTCAGGTGTCCCCAAAACTCTGACTGCCAGAAGCTGGGAGTGGATGACAGGGGATGGATCACTCAATGCTCTGTTCAGTCCCTTCCCGCCTCTGTCTCTCTTTGGAGACGGCAAATTGAATAACTTCTATGAGTCCAGTGAGAGGGACTGAACAGTGCAGGGAAAACAGTTTGGGGGAAACTTGGGTCTGGAAGGGCTGTTGGGGCCATGTGGCAAGGAGTAACCAGGCTGTGGAAACCAGGATGAGGCCATTGTGCCATGAGCTTGCTATTGGTGATAGGGCTCTGAGCCAAAACTGTACAGCACAGAAGAAGCCAGGGTTACCTGGCAGGTGGGGACATAATCCCTTACTGATCTGGGTTAACCCCCAAAGCATCACAACATCCTCACTCATTGGAAAAATGAGTTTTCCCCCTTTAGGAGGGCTGCTTTTTTTGCCCACTGTTTCCTCTTTATTCCCCATCCACCTTTTTGCTCCCTTCCCATTTTTGTCTCCTTTCTTCCCTCTGTATTTTGTTCTCTGCAACTATGCCCAATTCCCACCTCACATAGACTTCACTCCTACCTCCTTTCACCCACGGAATCTATTAGCAATGAAATAGTTTGCACTGACATTTACATAACATCATTAGATTTCAGAGTCTACACCCCAACGAGATTAAAGAGAAAGACACAGTTTAAACCAGTGGTGGACAACCTGCGGGCTGCATATGGCCTGTCGGGGTAATCTGCTGGTGGGCCACTAGACAGTTTGTCTACACTGACCATCCGCAGGCACAGCCACCCACAGATCCCAGTGACTGTGGCTCGCCATTCCCGGCAAATGGAAGCTGTGGGCGGCCGTGCTAGCGGACAGTCAATGTAAATAAACCATCTCGCAGCCAGCCAACGGATTACCCTGACAGGCCACAGGTTGCCCACCACTGGTTTAAACCTCTCCAAGTCTTTCTTTAAGACTGTCCGTAGACTCAGGAAGATAAACGCTATCAGACTACACTTAGTTCACATTTTGGACATTATCTTGACAACCAGGAGGCTTAGAAATTTACTTCTTATTTTAAATAGTAAACATTAATACTGCAGAATTTGAATACGCTATGTAGATCAATTAAGTAAATCAAGTGGGTTGGATGTTTGAGACTCTTGTTTGAAACACTGATAAGTCTCCTGATATGATAATTTGCCATGAGAACGCCTCGACCAATAGCGCATTATTCTTATATGAAAGATATGACAAAAATACCTAAATAGGATGCTGCCAATATTCTACACACAGATTTGTTTAACACAGGCTCACCAATGGCTAAGTATGTGAATCCTAAAAAACAGACTAGATTTCCTTCAATTTAGAATGTAGAACAGGGGTAATCAATTATTTTTTGTCAAAGTCCAAATTTCTTGGTCAGGGTCAAGTCCAGAGAGAACAACAGAACACCAGCAGCAACGATAACAATAAGTAAATAAAAGGATTTCGCTATCCATTCAAAACCATCTGGCAGTCTGGATTTGGCCTGTGGTCTGCCTATCCAATACCCCTGATGTAGAATGTATTCTGCTTTCCTTAATATTAATATATATATATTGCGTGATTTATTACTAGTGTTTTACTTATTGCAGAGATATCAGAATTTATCATCTTGAAAAAGTAAGTTTGAATGTCAGGGACCCTCCCCTGCATAAAGTTCATTCGACAGCATCCGACTGCTGTAGCAGGATCAGAGGAAAACATGCACTCTGCTCCTGTAGGAAGAAATCAGTTAACGGACTTCTGATCTGTTTGTTTTTTCAATTCAATAAAGTAATGGGATGTTGAACGCTTTGTTTACGAAACTTGTATAGATTTAATAGGCAGGTTCTATTACCTTGTAACAGATGGTAATGGACATCATTTTTTCAGCATTAAAATAGAACTACAGAAATTACTTAAAAGCGTTTAGGAAAATTAACATTTCAAATTAATGTTTACAGTATTACATCATAGTACAGGGTGGCCAAACTTACTGGCCCTCCGAGCTGCATACAAGCTTCAGAAGTTTGAGAGCTGCTGGGTGGCGCCTGCCAGGGCATGGGGCTTCTGCCCTGATGCCCCCCTTCAGGGGCTAAAGCCCCAAGACCATACTCCCCACAGGGCAGAAGCCACAAGTCCTGCCGCCCAATCCCTCTCAGTCTGCTGGGAGGAGAAAGGAGGTTGGGGCCGCGGGGAGAGGAGAAGAGAGCGCCGCAAACCGTACTTTAACTGTAAAAGATGCATGCGGCTCACAAGCCACAGTTTGGCCGTGCCCGCCCTAGTATCTCATGTGGGTCCCCCTCCTCCCCCAACTACTCACACATTCAACTTTCTTCAGTGTTGCATAGGTGGGCCCTTCTTCCACCACAGATACAGAAGTCAATAAAAGAGTTTCTATGAATGCTCAATTGTTCTTGTACAGTAGATTCTTGAGTCAGCAAAGCATACCAGTTCAGGAAGAACACAAGCATATTCTTAAAGTTAAACATGAGGTTAAATCCCATTGAAATAAACAAGATTTAAGACAGTGCTCAAGTGTGTTCCTGAGTTGTGAACTAAATCAATAGTAGTTGGTTTTGTCTTTTAATACAGTATTTGACATTAGCAATATATTTTGTCTGTCATGACAGTTGTTCCTGGTTGTTTAATAGTCACATTGTACTTGTAATCAAAAAAGCTTAGTCAGTACTAACACATACTCTGACTCTGCAAACAGCCATGTGATTAATCTTATGTATTCAAGTACTTCCAGTAGTCAGCCCCAACCATTCAAAAACCTCATGAGACTGGCTTAAAAACCATGAGATTGTGTTTAAATAGTAAACTTTGGGTTCTATTTATTTGCCTTCATGGTTCACATTTTCAACCTTTCCTTTGCAATAATATGGGCTAGAAATTTACTTAAAAAATAAATAAAAGCTGAGATTATTACATAACCTTATGAACTTAATGAATTCAGGGACTGGGGCTTTATGACACAAGCCAAACATTGCAAGAGCTGGCAATGCTGATTCCACTGAACTCACTGGCATTACAGAACTTTCGTTCAGTTACATATTACTTGCAGGATTGGGGCCTTAAAAGAGGCACTGTTAGATCTATATAGTCCCCAAAGTGTAGGGCTTGCAAATCTTTAACAAAACCTAACAGAAGAAATGTTTCCATTATTTTTAAAAATGTCAGTAAAAGATGTTTTTAAACACATCTTTCCTTGTAATCTTTGGATTGTAAATAACCCTTTTCCCAAATGGAAACCAGAATGAACTACTCATTAGAAAAGGACTACAAATAAAAGGATGGCTAATCTATTTTGAGAGACCAAACAAACTGAGTGAAATATAAAATGTAAACAGCACAAGAAGTAATTAAAAAAAAGACTATTTCCCATTTAATAATACCAGGTATTATTAGCAACACAACGAATGAGAGGTTTTTAAATATAAATGTTAATTTAAGTGCCTCCTGATGTGAAAAATTCTTTATTCTTTTCAACTACGGAAAAAGCAATACAAGGTTTGTTTTTTCCCTAGCACTCTCACTCATTTCTAATGCAGCCTGAAGAGACGACACCCTGCAATAGCTATCAGATTTACCCGGAGTTTGACAATCGCGTAGCGGATTTTTCCCAGCAGCCCGGAACTATCCCCACAGCTCTGCTTTAACCCACACCACAACCCGAGATGTGGCGCCAGCCCCAGCCCTGGTCCCAAGCTACAGCTCAGCCCGGGCAGCCCAGCTGAAGGCGCAGCGCCCCTAGCCCCGAAAGGGGCAGCGCGGCCCGGGCTGGGGCACTTGCAGGCTTCTGCCGCGCTGCCAGGGAATGAATGGGCCGGACTCAGGCAAGAGACCTCGGCGCGCGTCTCCTCGCCCGCGCCTCGCACACTGCGCGCCTGCCGGGAGCTGGGACCCCTGCAGCGGCTGATCCTGCCCCACGGAGGGGAGCCAAGGGAGGGGCTTCAACTCCCCAGGCTGCTCTGTGCAGCCACAAGCAGACCTGGGCCGGGGGGGGGGGGGGGGGGGCTCCGCTGTTTGCTCCCCAGGGGACCAGCCACAAGTCCGGCGCACGAGGAGGGGGCCGCGCTCCGGACACACTCACCTGGGAGCGCTGCGAGTGCTGCCGCGGGGGGCTGAGCGCCGCGCACAAAGCCGGCCCACGCCTCGCTGCCAACGATTGCCCTTTGCAGGCGGCGGGGGGGGGAGGGAGGAGAGATAAGCGCCGCTCCCGCCCGCCCCCTCCCAGCACAGGCGGGGCGTGGGCGGGGAAGCACCAGGAGGCGCCTGGCCGAGCGCAGCAACTCCGCCCCGTACAGCCCCCTAGCCGGCGGGCTGGCGGGAGCAGCCGCGAGCCGTAGCCACTGCCGGGGCGCTCTCCAGACGGCCCGTTGCTCAGGCACTTGCCGGGGGTAGCGGGTCTCTTCTGCGGCGAGACGTGGCAGCTGGCGCACCTGGGTCAGCCCTTTAATGCAGCCGCCTCCAGTCGCGGGGGTGGGGGGCTCCGTCGGTGACACGAATACGAACAATGGGCAGGAACATAAGCTGCCTTCCCGCACCGCTGTGGGGGCGGGACCGACCGGCAGGCAGGCGGCGGCTGGGGCGCGGGAGAGCTCGACCACTTGCTTGAGGTCACGCAGCCAGCCCTGACCGAGCACGCGGGGAATAAGTCCCAGTCTCTTGTTCGCAGCCCTGCTCGCAATAGGAGTCTGTCCACTTCATCCACCCGCGCTGCACTGAGCTGACAATCGCTGTAGTTTCTCCTTCGTTACACAAAAGATCTTAGTTCCGTGCAAACTTCCTTTTCCCTTGCTTTGCTGCTGGGCCTGTGACCGCACCTGCTGTGTTACAACACACTTCAATGCGCCAGAGAAACCACTGAACCAGCAGGACTCACCTAGTATGTTCAGTGGGAGAAGACAATCATGGGGTTTTTTGACTCAAAGTCCGACCAAAACTTAAAATTGTTGAAAGGCTTCTGGATTTTTTGTTTAAATTTCTCTCTATATAGCTGAACAAATGGACACATGGTGATAAGTTTTTGGTTTCCATTCTAACCCACACTCAGCCACTCATAACTTTTCTGAAGAGTGTGCTTTGGGGCTGAAGTTTTCTGTTTTTAATTATAGGGAGCACCACCTGTAGCTATGATTGCCTAATACTTCCCATGATCAGAGCTGCTCTCAGGCCTGTTCTTCCACAAACTGGTATGAGAGAAGGTCTTTTACACAAAAAGACTGGAATTTTCAAAAGCCAGTTGTAAGAACTCAAAAATGATGCCTCATTCTCTTCCTGGATGATGGGAGACAACACTCATTTGGGTTGGACATTTCAAGTCTACATTAGAGTATGGGTCACCCTGAGATACACCAGCTTCTCTAGGAAGAAGTTATGCTGCCCAACAGAACAGGATAAAATGACCTGTTTCATTCAGCACATCGGGTCCTCTACTTTCAGAAAGCAAAGGGAGAAGACTGAGGTCCTGGGCTATCTGGAAGTCCTCCTGGGGTTACCAAGTACCTATCTTGAATAGGTAACGTTAACTGTCTTTTTTTCCCAGCAGTTCAGGTAGCTTGCAAGTGTGTGTTTGCAGGATTAACTCCTGGTGAATAGTATCTCTCTTTGCTGAATGGCTGATCAAAGTTTGGTTGATACAGACTTTCTCTTGTGTGGCAACCCAGATCAGTCAATTGAGCACTGCCTGAAATCAGGTGCCTAATTAGCAGAGAAGTGTACATGTTTGTGAAGGTGCTTTAAGGATTGTCAGTGTTGTTCTTGTTTGGTAACAAGTTCCAATCAAGACTGTTATAGAGGAAGTTTAAAACTGAATCAGTTACTATTGTTAACTAGGATTGTGACACACTGTCCATGTGTCAATTATAAATTAATGGTTAGATAGTGCATTTTGAGTTCTAGGTATTGTGACGGGGCAAAGCCAGATGGCTATAGAAAAGTAGTGGGAGATAGATATATTAGCTCCAGGCTAAACAAATCCTTAGTACCAGGATAAGTTAAATGGCAGCTGCTCCAGGTCAATTAAGACACATGGGGCCAATTAAGAACTTTCCAGAAGGCAGGGAGAATTCTAGATTGAGTGGGACTCCTGAAGCCAATCAGGGACTGGCTGAAACTAGTTAAAAGCCTCCCAGTTAGTTAGGTGGGCGTGCATGTCAGGAGCTGTGGGAGGAAGTTGTGCTGTTGGAGAGACTGAGCAGTACACACTATATTAGGTACAAGGAAGGAGGCCCTGAGGTAAGGATGAAGTAGAGCTTGAGAAAGTGGGGGGCTGCTGTGGGGAAGTAGCCCAGGGAAGTGTATGTGTCATGTTTCTAAAAGGTCAGCTATCATAGCTGATACTATTAGGGTCCCTGGGCTAGAGCCTGGAGTAGAGAGCAGGCCTGAGCTCCCCCTTTGTCTCCCCCCGCCCCCCTGCAATTAATCACTGAGACTGGGAGACAACCGAGACTGTGCAAGGGAGGATAGCTTCTCCTCATCTCCCTCACTAGCTTAGGATGCAAATGGCTCAGTAGAATGGCCCTTGTCCCTAGAGAGAGAAGGGTTATGTGGAGAGACACAGTGAGCCTCTGAGGCTAGCAAAATCTGCCAGGAAATGCAGGACCCACGGAGACAAGGACAGAGCTTTATCACAGTATATACGGATACAAAATAAGATTAAGTGTGGAAAATCTCATGAATTGTACTCAGTCTATAGAATCTGTGAATAAAATATAGGTGTTAGTGTTAGATATTTAAGAGTGTTAACCATATCCTGGGGCTAATGTGATATGGGTGGGTATAGGTTAAAAGGGTTGACTATAGATCCATTGGGAAGGCAATCTAGGTGAAGTGGCATGTGAGTAATTGACCACACTGACTTATGCGTTAGGTTTGGGTGTTTTCCTGTGCTGTGTTAAATAACTGGAGTTTATAACTAATTGGCACAAGTGAGGATCTGTTCTGAGGCACTCACTCAAAATTCCAAACAAAGTCACTTTCTCAGGATAATTGTTGAATGGTAATGTTGTATTCTTTTATGGCTGTGTGATGTGATTCTTAAAAGTTGGATGGTTATCATGTTTACCAATTTTTCTAGTATATATTAGTCCAATAATAATCCAATGCTATTTTGCTTTCTTTTATCCTATACTATCGATTATTATTGTTAAGGGCAGATGATAAAACTCTATAAAATCAAATCTAATTGTAGTTTGTCTTCTTTGGTTAAGCAATTGGTATCCAAAGAACCCTAAGAAAGGTGGTATGAGTAATCTGTTTAACGGAGGTTTATTGTACCCTATCTTTCTTACACTTGCTTGTAACTTTGCCAAACTTAAACTGTGCAGGTTGATATTTTCCATGCCAGATGTTTGCCTCAGGCTGAATATTTTAAGAACCTTTCAGCTAAAATAGTGTAGCCCTTTCCAGGAGTGAGATTAGGGAAAAATATTTTTTTGTCCATGTTACTGCCCATGACTTTTGTTGATGCTCTAGTGCCTCCCAGCTTTGGAGCAGGGACTTGAAATTTGATATTTATCCAAGTGTCAGCCTTTTGCCCTCCACATGAAAATTCACTACATTTGGGAAAGTTACAAGCCTCCAAAAAATCTGTTTGCACAAGCTCAGCAGAGGATTCTTAGAGTTTGCCAGCTAAACTCCCTGAAGGTCCCACCTGCACTGAGCAAGCTCTACCTCCTCACAGCTCCTTCATGCAACCAAAAGGCATCCTCACACAGCTACTGACCATAGTCCAATCCAGGACAAAGGGCTGAAATTCCTTGTAATTGCTTCACCTGGCAACTGGGGCTGCTATGGCACTGGGCACCAGAACTAAGAACAGGGAAATTTTCACCTTTGCTCTCAGTGCCTCCTGCTAGTGCCCAGGCACTGAGGAGTGATAGACCTGCAGAGATTAAGATCTCAGATGGAGAGGAGGGAGAGATGCAGGCCATGACAAATGGAATTCTGAGGGGGGCAGAAACGAAATTGCGGTAAGGCGCTAGGGATTGGTGGTGATAGCTGCAAAGGAGGGGAATATGGACAAGAGTCAGGTAACGGTGGGGAATAGGGGCAGGGCAAAGGATGGGACAGGAGTTGGAGAAGGGAACAGGCAGGAGCCAAGGGGGGTAGCTGAAGGTGGCGGGGGACAGGGCAAGACCTGGGGATAGGAGCAGGAGAGGCTGGAGGGATAGGAGCAGAAGGGTCTGTAACCACTAGATAAATTCCAGATTCTGGAGGGGAGCGTTAAGACATTGAGACTCGCCATTCACTTGCTGTCTCACAAATATCCATGAATCCTGCTGGAAAATGTGTGACTGCATTCCCCTTAGTGGCAGGTCTACAGAGAGGATACCCTTCTCCTACTACCAGTTACTCTGTTAGCTCAACTGGTAGAGGGCGATGCTGTAGCTCTAAAGGTCCCAACTCTGCTGAATGTAAGTGAAAGTCTTCATTAAAGAGTACATGTTTTTCATAAGCTTGAACATATTGGTTTATGAATATTTGAAAACTACGTACTGAATGTGTCAGGAGAGGGGCCCTGAGCATGTCTGGGTAGCTCAGAAAGTGCATACTTCTCAAACCAGTCTTCCTGCCCAACAGCCTGTGTTCCAGGCTTCTTATTCCCTACCCCCTTCCCCAATAGTGTTGTTTTAAATGTCTGATTACTAGATCACATGTTCATTTTGAAAATTTCCAACCTCATGGTAACAGCATTCCAGAATGTACTAAGGTCTCCAGAGCCTAAAAAATATAACCTCTATGACTGGACAGCATGTGTTCACTCAAGCTGCTCCTCTGGCTAGTAAACAGCTACACAGGCATTCTTTGCACCCTCCACTCCTTAGTTGCAGGAGGCACCAGGGACCAATTTTAGTATTTGAGTGGCACAGGTATGGAATTTACAGATGTTTTCATAATTGTCCATACACTCTCCTACTCTGAAATGACTCAATGTGCTATCAGGGAATAGTTTACAGAAAATCTCTATCAAATTATTTCTTCTTGAAAAAGCTTGTTCTGGAAGACAAAAGCTCTTGAACTGGAGCTGGGACAGGAGTGAGCGATTGAGTCATTGTGCATTGGTAATCATAATATAAATTCACACCTGCTATCATCTTATGCTATCCTATAGGAAAGGGTAGCGCTATGACAAGTACAAGATGGGGGATTTTTGAAAATGAGGCAATTAATTTGAAACAAGCTGAGTGGAAAAGAAATTAAAATCCATAGACTGGATATGGATGATGCATAAGAATAACAGAATCAACGAAGAAAAAGAAACGAGGATGTCAACAAATAATTAGAAATATTTCAGTATAGCACAAAAACCTCATGAGTAAGCAGGTGGATCTTCTATTACCCCAATGATGGTCAGTTAAAGAAGATATGAAATAGCAGAGAAGAAAGATATCAAAAAAGGTTTTGTAGTGTGAGAGGGACTTTAATAAGATATTTGCTATTTCACTTCTTTGCAGCAGGCATTGTCTGTTGTTGTTATATGCAAGTAAAGTGCCTGATACAATGGGGCTTTAGGCCCTGATGGGAACCTCTATGCACTACCCCAATACAAGTAATAAACAACAAAGCAATACAAAGATTGAAAACTATTTGATTCAGCAGGACTTCTACTGAAAACTTCACTTGGAAGAACAGATAGAATAATTAGCATTAGTGGCAATATTTGTAAAAGGGGCTTATTTAATGATAAATGCCTTTTTTCTTAGTTTTCTATCTTTATGGAGATGATTTTTCCCCAATTTTGACCAAATGCATGTCTGTATTCACACCTTATGCACTATTGTAATAATCTATGTACAAAATATGGCTTGTGAGGTATCATTTGAAAACTTATAACTCACTGGTCAACAACAGCAGAGTTGCTGGACCAGTCCTGCAGCTGTACACAGACACTCAGGGTGTGACCTGCAGCCTGTTTGGCTGTTTATGAGCATGCAATCTGCCATCCAACTGTTTGAAAGCAGCTGATGTACTCTTGCTGCCAGGCCTTAGCTTTGAGGTATAGGGGACAGGCAGCAGTCTTTCCAGTGGGGAGGCCTCAGATCTAGAACTAACTTCCTCTGTTAATCCACCAAAGCCTGATGCAAAGTTGGCCTGTTTACCCATGCATTTTCATGAGTTTGGATTAGAGTGCCATGTTTTCAAGCCTGGAGAGTGGCTAATCAGCAGGTGGCTGATGATTGTAGCTGCCTTTGGGAGAAAGTATTGTTTTATATTATAAATGTATCCAGAGACCCTATGTGCCAATGGTGCATCATAAATCTCTCTATAAATAATAAAAATTAGGCAACAAGACAGCAGATAAAATTTGACAGAGAAGAGTGCAAGGTAAATCATGTAGGAAGAAGCAATAACTGTACAAGGAGGTTTCTGCATTAACTGTGATCTCTCAGGTGAACAGACAAAGTCACTGTAGATATGCCCGATATCTCAATGCAGATGTCTGCAGCATGTGAAACAGAAGTCAAAATCTCACCAAAATCTCCGTTAAGCTGCAATAAGAAGAGGATGGAGTAAACCAGACAACACTGAAGTCAATGGCAACAATTCTGTAGACTTTAAAAGGGACAGGATCTTCATCACCTAACAAAGTATGTATTACATTATCACAAAATGACAGGTTTCAGAGTAGCAGCCATGTTAGTCTGTATTTGCAAAAAGAAAAGGAGTACTTGTGGGACCTTAGAGACCATTTACACGCCTCCAGCTTTCACCCAGACCACACCATATGATCCATTGTCTACAGCCAAGCTCTACGCTACAACCGCATTTACTCCAACCCCTCAGACAGAGACAAACACCTACAAGATCTCTATCAAGCGTTCTTACAACTACAATACCCACCTGCTGAAGTGAAGAAACAGACTGACAGAGCCAGAAGAGTACCCAGAAGTCACCTACTACAGCACAGGCCCAACAAAGAAAATAACAGAAAGCCACTAGCCATCACCTTCAGCCCCAAACTAAAACCTCTCCAGCGCATCATCAAGGATCTACAACCTATCCTGAAGGACGACCCATCACTCTCACAGATCTTGGGAGACAGGCCAGTCCGTGCTTACAGACAGCCCCCCAACCTGAAGCAAATACTCACCAGCAACCACACAACAGAACCACTAACCTAGGAATCTATCCTTGCAACAAAGCCTGTTGCCAACTGTGTCCACATATTTATTCAGGGGACACCATCATAGGGCCTAATCACATCAGTCACACTGTCAGAGGCTCGTTCACCTGCACATCTACCAATGTGATATATGACATCATGTGCCAGCAATGCCCCTCTGCCATGTACATTGGACAAACTGGACAGTCTCTATGTAAAAGAAGAAATGGACACAAATCAGACATCAAGAATTATAACATTCAAAAACCAATTGGAGAACACTTCAATCTCTCTGGTCACTTGATTACAGACCTAAAAGTGGCAATTCTTCGACAAAAAAACTTTCAAAAACAGACTCCAATGAGAGACTGCTGAATTGGAATTAATTTGCAAACTGGATACAATTTAACTTAGGCTTGAATAGAGACTGGGAGTGGATGGGTCATTACACAAAGTAAAACTATTTCCCCATGTTTTTCCCCCACCCCCCACTGTTCCTCACACGTTCTTGTCAACTGCTGGAAATGGCCTACCTTGATTATCACTACAAAAGGCACCCCCCCCCGCTCTCCTGCTGGGAATAGCTCTCCTTAAGTGATCACTCTCTCGTTACAGTGTGTATGGTAACACCCATTGTTTCATGTTTTCTATGTATATAAATCTCCCCATTGTATTTTCCACTGCATGCATCCCATGAAGTGAGCTGTAGCTCACGAAAGCTTATGCTCAAATCTGTTAGTCTCTAAGGTGCCACAAGTACTCCTTTTTATTATCATCACAAAAAGGACATTGCGGAAATGGAAAAGAGCAATTAAATGTATTAGAAGTTTGGAGAATGCCTCCATCTGAAGAAAAATGTAAAAATAAGGCTTAGTTACACAGGGAAGGAGTAAGAAACTATATTCTAGAAGTATAGTGTATGATGTTATAATGCATTTTAAAAGTATATTTATGTTTTTGGCAATCCAGGTGGTACAATTCCAAAAGCATACATTTTAAAGGCATGCTGGAATTAGTAATATTAATAAGGTGCTTATACAACTAAGAAAGAAGTTCTGTTAGTGTGATCTGTGTCTGTTAAGTCTTGTTGTAAGTCTGTCATAAATATAAAGGGAAGGCTAACCACCTTTAAATCCCTCCTGGCCAGAGGAAAAACCCTTTCACCTGTAAAGGGTTAAGAAGCTAGGATAACCTCGCTGGCACCTGATCAAAATGACCAATGAGGAGACAAGATACTTTCAAAAGTTGGAAGGGGGGGGAGGAACCAAGGGTTCTCTCTGACTGTGTTGTTGCTTTTGCCGGGACCAGAGCAGGAATGCTGGTCAGAACTCCTGTAAAGGGTTAATAAGCAATTAGTTAGATATGCGTTAGATTCTGTTTTGTTTAAATGGCTGATAAAATAGGTTGTGCTGAATGGAATGTATGTTCCTGTTTTTGTCTTTTTGTAACTTAAGGTTTAGCCTAGAGGGATTCTCTGTTTTGAATCTGATTACCTTGTAAGGTATTTACCATTCTGATTTTACAGAGCTGATTCTTTACTTTTTCTGTAATTAAAATTCTTCTTTTAAGATCCTGATTGCTTTTTCATTGTTCTTAAGATCCAAGGGTTTGGGTCTGTATTTGCCTATACAAATTGGTGAGGATTTTTATCAAGCCTTCCCCAGGAAACGGGGTGTAGGGCTTGGGGGAATTTTGAGGGGAAAGACGTTGCCAAATGGGCTCTTTCCCGGTTATATTTGTTAGACGCTTGGAGTGGTGGTAGCAATAAAGTCCAGGGACAAAAGGTAAAATAGTTTGTACCTTGGGGAAGTTTTAACCTAAGCTGGTAAAAATAAACTTAGGTGGGTTTTCATGCAGGTCCCCTCATCTGTACCCTAGAGTTCAGAGTGGGGAAGGAACCTTGACAAGGTCCTTGCATTCCATGTGAAACTTGGCTGGTTGCAAGGTAAGCCTGAAGTAAACAATGCTTGCTGAAATCAGTAGGCCTAGCCCAACACGCCAAGAATGGATAGCATATAGACTACAAAACAGAAAGATCGGAATAAAAAACAGCTTACATTTTGTGATATCAAGGTTTTGTTTTCAAGGGAAATTATAAGAAATGTTTGTCCTATGTCTGAAGTCTGCAGAACTAATTTTTATTATTTACATCTCGTCCAAAACCAGAAACTGCCCATCTGCCATACAACCTTAACTGTACAGCATTATCACACTACTATTGGAACCTGTAATTATTAGCCAGTGGAGAGCCAATATACTAGAGAGAATTCATAGTACACAGGAGAAAAGAGTAACAGGAAAATTAAGCAACAAAAAGCAACAATCAGTTTTTCATGAAATAAGCACCAAGGTTCGTGGGAAAGACTTTGTTTTGTTGAAACACTTGAGGATGTGAGGGTCAATGTTAATGACCGTCCACAGTGATTTATTGGCAGGAGTGTTTGTAAGCAAGACACAAGAAGTAATTCTTCAGCTCTACTCTGCACTGATTAGGCCTCAACTGGAGTACTCTGTCCAGTTCTGGGCGCCACATTTCAGGAAAGATGTGGACAAACTGGAGAAAGTTCAGAGAAGAGCAATAAAAATGATTAAAGGTCTAGAAAACATGATCTATGAGGAAAGATTGGGGGGGAAAAAACTGGGTTTGTTTAGTCTGGAGAAGAAGACATAAGTTTTCAAACATATAAAAAGTTGTTCTTTAACCTCTGAGGATAGGACAAGAAGCAAAGGGCAGTTTAGGTGAGACATTCAAAAAAACTTTCTATCAAGGTGATTAAGCACTGGAATAAATTGCCTATGGATGTTGTGCTCTCTGTCATTGGAGATTTTTAAGAGCAGGTTAGACAACCACTTGTTAGGGATGGTCTAGATAATACTTAGTCCTGCCTTGAGTGCAGGAGACTGGACTAGAAGACCCCTCAAGGTCTCTTCCACTCCTACAATTCTATGTTTATAGTTTAAAATATTGTCAATTTCTCTTTCATTAAGTTGTGAACTGATCTGGAGTAGTGATATGATTTTATAAGAAATGATAAAGTGGTGTCAAATTATTTTTGATTAAACAATAAAAGCTGAAAGTAACAAAATAAAAGCAAAAGAAACCTGGATAATGCAGCACTAGACAAAAGATGCATTAGCCGCTACAATCACTGCAAGGCAGCAAAATGAGAGGGAAAAACAAGTGACCTCACAGACAATCCTGCTCATAGGGATCTCAGGCGATAATGTTCTATGTTTAAGCAAGATGTGCACAACATTTATTTTCATCATGACACTAGTCTGCCTTTTTATTCAACAATGTACTAGTGTGCTGTACAAACATGACACTCAGGGTTAGAAGGCACTAGAAATCCTTCTTTCTGGGGGGTGAAAACATTAGCCTTTGAGCTTCTGTACTGGGTGCTACAAAGAAACAGAATGTGAATCCTGAGAATTCACTGGAAATACCTGCAGTTTCTCCATTAATAATGGAGGCTCTTGATTTCAGGGTTACTCTAAAGCTGAGTAATTCAAGGGTGAATGAATCAGAGAAACTAGAATAGCCTATAAACATTCTAGCCTACAGTAAATTAGTTTCCATCAAGAAGGTGCTGTTGAAGATTTAACTTGTTATAGATGGACGACCCTGGTGTTTCACCAGACTGCTTTGGTGCCCAAGCAAGTCCCTAATGAAATAAGAGACATTACCTCGGATTGTATTGAAGTGCACTGGTGGGTGAAGGAATCAAATGAACAATTCACTCAAATGTATCAGTGGGTTACAATAAACTGATTAGTTTCAAGAACAAAACCTAGTGGTGAAAACTGCCATTAAATGCCTTTCCTGACCTCATTTCACTAACAAAAAGCAATATACATGCATGAATTTTAAAAACAGATATGCAGTAAAACATCAGTTTAGTTGCATGGCCCAATAGCTCTCACTTCATTCCAAATCTTTGTTTGGATTGTCACTTTCAGAAACTGAATGCGGAGAGGTTATTTGCTTTATTCTGGGAGATGGAAAGCTGCAGCCAGCCTGCTACTACTCCTGCATATGTGCTGTTGCATATATTATATACACGCACCCCTGCACAGGCGCGCACACACACACGTGTGTGTGTGTGTATATATATAAATAAATAAAAAAAAATCGGGGCTGTCAAGCGATTAAAAAAATTAATCATGATTAATTGCACTGTTAAACAATAGAATACCATTTATTTAAATTTTTTGGATGTTTTCTACATTTTCAAATATGTTGATTTCAGTTACAACACAGAATACAAAGTATACAGTGCTCACTTTATATATATATTTTGATTACAAGTATTTGCACTGTAAAAAAACAAAAGAAATAATATTTCAATTCACCTAATACAAGTACCTTAGTGTAATCACTTTATCATGAAAGTTGAACTTACAAATGTAGAACTATGTAAAAAAAAAAAAAAATCTTTTGTTTTTGAATGCAATGTAAAATTTTAAAATCTGCAAGTCAAATCAGTCCTACTTCTTGTTCAGCCAATCACTCAGACAAATAAGTTTGTTTACATTTGTAGGAGATAATGCTGCCTACTTCTTGTTTACAATATTACCTGAAAGTGAGAACAGGTGTTCTCATGGCACTGTTGTAGCCAGCGTTGCAAGATATTTACGTGCCAGATGTGCTAAAGATTCCTATGTCCCTTCATACTTCAGCAACCATTCCAGAGGACATGCATCCATGCCGATGACGGGTTCTGCTCAATCATGATCCAAAACAGAGTGGACCGATGCATGTTCATTTTCATCATCTGAGTCAGATGCCAACAGCAGACGGTTGATTTTTCTCTTTTCGTGGTTCAGGTTCTGTAGTTTCTGAATCGGAGTGTTGCTTTTTTAAGACTTCTGAAAGCATGCTCCACACCTCGTCCCTCTCAGATTTTGGAAGGCACTTCAGATTCTTAAATCTTGGGTGGACTGCTGAAGCTATTTTTAGAAATCTCACATTTGTATCTTCTTTGTGTTTTGTCAAATCTGCAGTGAGTGTTCTTAAAATGAACATGTGCTGGGTCATCATCTGAGACTGCTATAACATGAAATATATGGCAGAATGTGGGTAAAACAGAGCAGGGGACATACATTTCTCCCCCAAGTAGTTCAGTCACAAATTTAAGTAACGCATTATTTTATTTTAAACGATCACCACCAACATGGAAGCATGTCTGCCAGAATGGTGGCTGACACATGAAGGGACATACGAATGTTTAGCATATCTGGCACTTAAATACCTTGCAACAACGGCTACAAAAGTGCTATGTAAATGCCTGTTCTCACTTTCAGGTGACATTGTAAATAAGAAGCAGGCAACATTATCTCCTGAAAATCTAAAGAAACTTGTTTGTCTTTTGAGATTGGCTGAACAAGAAGTAGGCCTGAGTGGATTTGTAGATGCCGAAGTTTTACATTTTTGTTTTTGAGTGAAGTTATGTAACAAACACAAATGTAGATTTTTTTTTTAAGTTACACTTTCACAATAGATTGCACTACAGTACTTGTATGAGATTAATTGAAAAATACTATTTCTTTTGTTTTACAATGCAAATATTTGTAATAAACTAATATAAAGTGAGTACTGTACACTTTGTATTCTATTTTGTAATATAAATCAATATATTTGAAAATGTAGAAAAACATCCAAAAATATTAAACTTCAGTTGGTATTGTTTAACAGTGCAATTAATTGCGATTTTAAAAAAATCAGTTAATTTTTTGAGTTAATTGCATGAGTTAACTGTGATTGATCGACAGCCCTAATACATGTGTATGCATATTGATCTGTGTGTGTGTGTGTGTGTGTGTACACATGGCCTGACTTTAAAATACTGATCACTTGCAACTCCCACTGAGTTAAATGGAACTTGGGGTGTTCAGCATTTCTGAAAGTGAAGTCTTGTATTCAGGAACCTAACTTTAGGCACTCAGGTTTGAAAATATTGGCCTCGAGCAATAGTTTGCTACCATTATATTGGCCTTTTGGCTGTGATGAAGTGCAGCATGAGTGACACATCATGCCATTATTAGGAGGACTGTATCCTGGATTTATGGGGATACACTCAGGGATCAAGTCAGTCTTTTTCATTGCTCCCTTCTATGATCCTATGAAAAAGCCAGTGGAGTGATGTAAAGAGACTCTCCACTATTGTAAGAGAAGTCGCCAAAAAAGGAGGGAAACCTGCTATAGCAGAAAAAATAGGAAAACATTGGTTGGAACTACATATTGGAATCTACTGGGGAGAGCAGCAACAAAAAAGGAGGGGATTATAGCACTAGTGGGTTCAGTCAAGGCATTGGAGACTGTACAGAAGGAGCAAGACTGACATCCATATTGATGTAAAAACAGGTTAGGAACCCAAACTCTTCCAAAATCATGGTGAATTTGTATTCTACCCAAATCAACACCAGTTTAGGGATGCAAAGAATTAGATCTAGTCTGATGTTTTATACAGAAAACTATTCCCTTGTCATGTGTGTTCCAATCCTGCATGGTGGGACAGCCAGGAGCAGCCAAAAAAATGCTATCTCCTTTTTCCTAATCCTGTAAGGTCTTTGGGGAAGCTACTTGTGCACATGCAACACAGAAGTCTATTTGTGGTTCACAACTCTGTCTCAGCAACTTGTCAGGCCTGACATATTCACTACACATCACACTGGTGTCATGATATGTATTTAAAAGGTGATGAAATATATTGTTTGAAATTAAGAATACACTTGTTCTTAATATCACTGTGAAACAACAACTCCTCCTCAGTAGGTCAAATTATGGATTACCTTGGATGTACCATGGAGATGTAATAGACAAAGGTGATGCCCTATCCAGGAAACAGGGTTCTGACCTACTGCCTCTGGGTCAGCCAATGGCTAACCTTCCTGCAGTTTTGTAAGGGGGTGTTGGGATGGTGCCAGTATGGTGTGGCCATACTGAATGAAGGGTGTGAACATAACTTGACATGACTTAAACATGGCTGAATGGCAGCAGAGGATCCTTGGAGCAGGTTCCCTTTAAGCAGAAGCAAATTTGATTAAAGAACTGGCCAGGTTTGCATGTAGGATCGATATTGAACCTATTGGTCGGCAAATACGGGCCCATGCAAAAATAAATATCACATGCATAAAGTTCCAGCATGGAGCACGGGTCCACCTGATTGTAGCGACCTTACAGCAAGGACACCGAGCAGAGAGCCAGAGTGAGTGACTGATGAGTGAGTAAACGTGGGGTGATCTTCATTCGGTACCACCACCCCCAGCCCCTCTTCTAAAACACTAATTAGGTAAAAATTAGTAACCACACGCCCACTGGGCATGCTTTTAAGACATATGACTCCTTTGAGGAAAAAGAGTATAAGAATCAAGCAAAGTAAATTACTGTGATTGGGATTCCTTAATGGACACTCGAAGAAGCAACGCTGCTAGACAGAGTAGCCAAAACCCTTTACCGCTTGCGTAATTCCTTCTCGATAAACTGCTGTATATTGCAAATAATTACTGTGGACCCTTTTTACTGGTATGACAGTGATCTGCTCCACAAGGAGCCAGTAAAGATATATTTCAGAGGTAGTAGCGCCCCCTGTTGTCAACAGGGGTGTGTGTGACTAAGAGCATCCCAGTGCTAGAGGGTAAGGGGCTCACCGTTATCAAGTAATGAGTTTCAGCTAGCCTGACCAACACATTGTACCCCAACTTACTATGGTTATAACTGCATCTAAAAGGTGTCATGTAAAATATGATTGGAAAACTAGTAACTAACAGATTAATATTCTTGCAAGATGTATGCACAGGGTGTGTACAAAATTAGAATATAAGTCTACCATATATTCATTAAAAGGTATGGTTACCTGTCTTTCATAACTGTTGTTCTTCAAGATGTGTGGCTCACGTCCATTCCATTCTCGGTGTGCGCGCGCCCATGTGCACAGTTGTCAGATATTTTTGTCTTAGCAGTATCTGTATGGTCGGCAGTGGTGCCCCCTAGAGTGCTGCGTTCATGCGCTGGTTTATCAGGCGCCGCTGACCCTACGCCCTCTCAGTTCCTTTTTGTTGGCAACACCAACAGAGTGGCAGGAGGGCAGGTAATGGGATGGACATGAGCAACACATCTCAAAGAACAGCAGTTATGAAAGGTAGGTAACTGTTTTTTCTTCTTCGAGTGCTTGCTCACGTCCATTCCATTCTAGGTGACTCACAAGCAATGCCAATGGAGGTGGGCTCAGAGTTCACAGTTTTGCAGCTTGCAGCACTGCTCTGCCGAAGCCAGCATTGTCAGAGGCCTGCTGAGTCAATGCGTAATGTGATGTGAACAGACGATCAGGTAGAAGCTCTACAGATCTTTTGGATTGGCACCTTAGCCAAGAAGCCCACTTATGATGCTTGTGCTCTAGGTGAGTGTGCTTTGACTATCATCGGTGGAGGCACGCATGCGAGCTCCTAGCAGTATCGGATGCAGGCTGTGATCAAGGATGAAATCCTTTGAACAGACACTGGGTGACCTTTCATCCTGTCTGCCACAGCAACGAACAGTTGCGATGACTTATGGAACAGCTGTGTCCTGTTGATATAGAAGGGCAGCGCCCTCCAGACATCCACAGCGTGTAACCTGCGCTCCTCATTGGAATTATGTGGTTTCGGAAAGAAGACTGGTAAGAGCACGTCCTGGCTGGCATGAAACTGGGAAACTACCGGGGCAGGAACACCGAGTGCAGCTGCAACAAGAGCTTGTCCTTGTAGAACACTGTAAAGGGTGGTTCTGACGTAAGTGCCTGAGCTCAGACACTCTCTGCAGGCGGAAGATCCAGCAGCATGCCGAACCAGTGCTGGCGAGCCACTCGGGGATTATCAGGATAAGCCTCACCCTGTCCCGCTTGATTTTTCACTAGGACTCTGTGGATCAACAGCACTGGCGGGAAGGCATACATCAGGGCTCCTGACCACAGAAGTAGGAAAGCATCTGACAGGTAACCTCTGTCCATCCTCTGAAACAAACAGAACACGTGGCATTTCCTGTTCTGGTGGAACATGAACCTGGGGAGTCCCCCACTTCTGGAACATCAGACTGGCCACCTCTGGATGGAGCGACCACTTGTGGCGAGACAAGAAAGCTCTACTGAGGTGATCTGCTAGCACATTTTTAGCGCCGGGCAGGTGCACGGCTACCAGCTGAATGGCATGCTGCACACAGAAATGTGAAAGGTTGAGAGCTTCTTGGAGAGGGCTGGCGACCTGGCTCTGCCCTGTCTGATGTAATACATCGCGGTGGTATTGTCTGTGAGGACCTGCACCACCTTGCCCCTCAGGTGGGGCAAGAAGGCCTGGCAAGCCATGCAAACCACTCTGAACTCCCTGATGATGATGTGGAGGGCCAGATCATCCCGCACCCATTGGCCCTGGGTGCTCAACTTGCCCAGGTGGGCTTCCCAGCCCAGGTATAAAGCATTGGAGACCAGGGTCAATGATGGGGACAGGTTGTGAAGGGGACTCCCGGCAATACTGACTCAGCGTCCAACCATCAATCCAGGGATGACAGGTTGTGATCTGGCACCCTGACCACCCAGTCTAGATCATATCTGTTGGGGGTGTAGACTGACGCCAGCCACGCTTGCAGAGGCCGGAGGTGGAGCTGGGCATTCCTGACGACATATGTACAGGCAGCCATGTGGCCGAACAATCGCAGGCAGGTGTGAACTGTGGTGAGCGGGCAGCTCCTCACATGGGAGGGCAGCTCCTCACGTGGTCTGAAAATGCACCTCCAGGAGGAAGACTCTGGCTCACATGGAGTCAAGAACCACTCCTATGAACTCTATGCACTGAACCGGCCTTAAGGAGGATTTTTTTCTCGTTTATCAACAGCCCCAGGTCATGGCAGGTGGAACACACCAGATTGAGGCTTCTCTGCACTTGGTTCCAGGACCTACCCCAGCTGAGCCAGTCATCAAGATATGGGAAGACCTGGACCCCGCAAAGTCTGAGGTAAGTGGCCACCTGCACCGTATATTTGGTAAAAACCCTTGGAGCCAATGAGAGGCCAAAGGGGTGTGCTGTGAATTGGAAATGGTATTCACCCACTATAAACTGGAGGAAATGCCTGTAACTTTGGAATATTAAGATGTGAAAATTAGGCATCCTTCAAGTCGAGGGCGGCACACCAGTCTCCCAAATCCAGGGAGGGGATAATGGAGGCCAGGGAGACCATGCAAAACTTCAACTTTTTGAGAGACTTGTTGAGGTGTTGCAGGTCCAGAATTGGTCTGAGGCCCCTTTTTGCCTTTGGGATTAGGAAGTAGTGGGAGTAGAACACCTTTCCACTTATGTTCCGCAGGACCTCTTCCATCGCCCTCATGTGCAGGAGGTTCTTGATCTCCTGAACGAGGAGTTACTCATGAGAAGGGTCCCTGAAGAGGTATGGGAAGGATGGGGTCTGGGAGGGAGGGGCGGCCAAAAATTGAAGGGTGTAACCGTGAGACACTATGTCCAGCACGCAACGGTCCAAAGTGACTTTGGACCAGGCTGAACAAAAGGGATGCAGATGGTTAAGAGTGGGGTGGATCCTGGACAGTGACTGGGGTGTCGCTCTCAACCACACTCTCAAAACAAGCATTTCTGGTCCCCAGAATGTTTTGCCGGACTGGGCTGCTTGGGTGAGCAGGAGGAAGAAGGGCAATGGCAGCTGAAATTAGCATCTCTGTCCCTTCTTCTTGCAGGTCCCAGGCGAGACTGCCAAGGCTTAGGCAGAGGGGGCAGCCAGAACTGCTTCCTCGCAGGCTGTGGCACATGCATTCCCAGTGAGCGAAGATGGCCCTAGTGTCTTTCAGTCAATGCAGCATTGCATCAGTCTGCTCTGAAAAAAGACTGTTACCATTGAATGGGAGGTCTTGGCTAGAGGTCTGCATTTCCTGGGAGAGACCTGCAGTCTGAAGCCAGGAGCTGTGCCTCATCACCGCCGCGACCATCTGGGCTGCCGAGTCCACCATGTCCCACGCCGTCTGGAGGGAGCACCTGGCAGCCACAGTGCCCTCCTCCATCACGGTGCCAAATTCTTGGGCCAACGCCTGTGGAAGGGACTCCTTGAACTTATGGAGGGAGTCCTATAAATTAAAGTTGTACCAGCCCAACCAGGGCCTGATGGTTTGCCACCTGGAACTGCACATCAAATACATCTTATTCCCAAACAGATCCAACCATTTGGCTTCTTTATTTTGGGGAGTCAAACTGGTATGCCCCTTTTTCTCTTTCACTGGCCACAGAGACCACCAGCAAACCCGGGGCAGGGGGATATAGAGGTACTCAAACCCCTTGGCTGGAACAAAGTACTTCTTTTCAGCCGTCTTTGAGGTGGGAGGGATGGAGGACGGATTTTTCCAGAGACCCTTGGCAATCTTAAGGACACCGGTAGTGTGACACGGGTCGGGGTGGAGGTTAACGGGATGTTAAACAAGGCGTCTGTCTGCTCAGCCATTTCCTCCGCCTCCAGAGCCACATTCTTAGCTACCCAACTCAGCAGGGCCTGATGTTCTTTTAAAACGTCCTGCGGGCTTGCCCTTGAGGGTCTTGCAACCTCCTAATCTGGGAAAAAGGATGATTGTACTGCCGGGGGAGGTTCTGGGGCATCTTCCCCTGCGGGCAGGGGGAGGCTTAGGGGTGGGCACCGTTCCCTCTGCTTTGACCACTGGGCATACCTCAGGCACAGAGCCCGGTGCCATCAGTGCTGCCAGTTGCTGCTCTGAGGTGGCAGCCGATGAATGGTGAGAAGGGGGCATCGCCACAAGTGGCATTCCCCATGCATCCCAATAAGGCCACCACATTGGCCACTGGGCATCCTGCCAAGTTGGCACTGATGTCGACGCAGCTTCAGGTGCCCATTCGCACTGGTGCAGATTAGGTGAGGGGCTGAACTGGGCTTCCATCCTGGAGGACTCCCCTTTCGGTGACCACCGTGGGGCTGCCAATGCCTGGGTCCGCTTGCTGGAGCGAGGTGACGGGTGCTCGTATCGAGGGAATCGGTGCCGGGGGGACCAGAGATGCGACAGGGAGTGTTCCCCTGATACGGGTGACCGTGACCTGCGCCTAGAAGACGATCTGCGGGAGGGTGAATGGTGTGGGTAGTACGGAGACTAATGTCTTGCTTTACGTGATCCATGTTGAGATGGCAGCGACCGGGAATGTGGCGCCAGTGACCGAGGACTAGTCTCGGAGCATCTGGGCTGCGGCTTCGGTGACCTGCAATGCAGAGGTGGAGAGCACTGCTTTGTCTCGGGGGATCGGCAGCGCCCCACTGTCCCCTGAGGGGTCTTAGGGGCTGGCTTGTCCTCATGGAGAGCCTTTGCCAGTTCCTGGGGCACATGCTGTATCGGCAGCATGGATGGAGGCCTGTGCTCTTGGTTCCGGGGGAGCCTGTGAAGGGGTTGGTGCCGCCAGGGTTTTGGGCCCTCTGCCGCTCCTGGAAGTCGGCGGTGGACCTTTCATGGGACTAAAAGCCCCAGCTGGAGGCGTGCGAGCGCATGGCTCCAGAGTGGCCCGGCGGCCCAAAGCGCGTCCTTTGTGCAATGGCCCATGGCCCTGTTTGCTTGGTGCCGGGGTTTTAGTCTTTTTGGGCACCAGCAACTGGGAACAGTGCCATGTAGAGCCCGGTGCTGGGGGCACACTGTGCAATGAGACTGAGGCACTCGGTGAGTCCTGGTGGGGCTGCCTGGAGGCCGGGCTCAGGGCAGACTCCATGAGGAGAACCTGAAGCCGAATATCCCACTCCTTTTGCGTGCAGGATCAGAAGTTCTTGAAAATTCAGCACTTATCTCTAACGTGCAATTCCCCCAAGCACTTGAGACAGCTGCTATGGGGGTCACTTACAAGCATCGGCCTGCTGCAGTCCATGCAGGCTTTAAACCTGGGAAACCGGGGCATGCCCCGCCTGGGGCAAAGTCCCCGCTGGGACCCTGCTAACTACACTTAACTACTCTGAACAAAACTATTTACAAGGCCCTAAGGCTCAAAGACAATAAGCGAAAACTGCTAGTCCTTGCAATGCAAGGTAAGGCACTCCGACAAACTACCATGGACGGTAAGAAGGAACTGAGAGGAGGTAGGGTCAGTGGTGCCTGATATACTGGTGCATGAGCATGGCACTCAAGGGGGCACCACTGCTGACCCTACAGATACTGCTAAGACAAAAAACTCTGACGACCACACACATGGGCACACGCACACCTAGAATGGATTCGACGTGGGCAAGCACTCCAAGAAGAATGTATATTTCTTTCTCTGACTACCCTGGTCTCCAGGCAAAGACAATGAAGGTCCATTTTTACATAATAGGTAAACAAAGCTATCAAGCCAACAAGTGAGGGAGAAGACAGCATGGCGTCTACACCCCTGCAGAAGAGAGAAGCTTGGTCTAGGTTTTACTCTTCAAAGAATATATTGCAAAGGTTTATTGCTCTATAAAAGACAAGGAGGCTGAACCTCAAGTAATAAGCAATTGAACCAACTGATTTTATACAATATTATTGTGTTTATAAAAGTGTATAGAGTGTAGTCTTTTCTGAAAGTTAATGCCATACTGGCGGTTAATATTGTGAAATGTTTGTATGCACACTATATGATGAAATATGGATATTTGATGATATTATGTTTTAAAGTCTATGGCCAAACAGGTTCCCTACCAGCCAGGAGAGAAGGTAACTATTTACCGGTCTCCTGTGAGATTAAGCAAGGTGTAAACTAAAACAATGGAAGCCCCATTTACATAGAAATCAGCAAAGGGATGGGAAATCCACAGGAAGGTAAGAACAACATGAGATCATCCTGCCTCTAGAAATAAAGTGATTGAACTTCAGAAGGTATGAGCAAAAACAGAAGCCATCTTCGGCATCCATTACTAGACAAGGTGAGAAAGATGGTCCCTTCAACCAAGGAGGGATTGAAGTCTCTGGAAACTGAATATAGGTCAGAACTCTGCTTAGGAAAAGATTTTTCACCTAGTACGAAAAGGGAAACCAGCATTTTGTAATTCTGTAGAAGGTCCAGACTGATGCAAAGTCAGTCATGGCTGGGAAGAAGAATGACTGGTGAGATAAATCATCTTGTATAAAGGCTATATCTTGCTAGATTAAGTTTTTTAGACTATTAGATGTGTGTTTTCACTTTTATTTGTTTGCAACCCTTTCTGACTTTATTCCTTTTACCTGGCATCATTTAACTTTTGTCCTATGGTTAATACATTTATTTTTACTATAAATTAACTCAGTGCTGTGTTTAAATGGAAGGGTGTATTTAATCCAGTGAAGTTAATAAGCTTTGATGTACTTGTGTGCCTTTTGAGGAACGGTCCAGGAGAGGACTAGACATATTAGAGCACATTTGGGAAAATCTGGGACTGGAAGTGGGTTGGATTACCCTGCAAGTAGTAAAACCAAGGCTAGTAGAGTGACGGGTGTGTTGCTGGCAGACTGCTGGGGTCATAGTTGCTGGACCAGGGCTGCAGTCATACAGACACTTGGTGTGACCTGCATGTTTGTTTGCTGACTGTTAGTGTCCCAGGGCAGGTATTACAGTAGCAAAGCACTGTGAGGCATTCAAGGTTACAGGATAAGAGATGACAACCCCTTGTTGGTCTGGATTGCACCACAGATTCTGTGACAGCACACCCATGTGTGTGAAGCTAGTCTGACTGCAATTGCTGAGGAACTGAGCAGGGGCAGGTAGCCCCTACCATCACAAAAGGCTTCTCCACCCCTGAACTTCCCAGCAAATATATACTAGGAGAGATACTTAGAACTAGGGGTAGGGATTTTGGGGTGGTAAGGGAAAGATCTGCCCCTGAAAGTTTCCTGGGGACTTTTTCCAGCACCTGCTGGAGTGTGTGTGTGTGTGTGTGTGAGAGAGAGAGAGTGTGAGCGTAGGCAGCGTGGAGGCTACTCTTCCATTTCCCTTCCCCCCACTCAAGAAGTTCCTTGCAGCATTATAGGAGGCAGTGTCACTTCCTGCGAGACCCATACGCATTAAAGAGAGACAGAGAGAAAGAATACGTGTGTTAGTGTGCACATGTGTGGAGTTGGAGCAGCTACACAGAATCCAACACAAGCCCCAGGTGAGTGAAGACCTCTAACAGACTGTTTTTTTTGTTCTGTGTTAGTATAGTGCGTAGCACAGTGGGGCCTTGTCTGGGACAAGGGGTCCTAGGTGCTATCATAATACAAATAATAATAAATAGTAACAGCCTGAGGACGGCGGGGTGGTGGTGAGTTTTCAGGGAGGCGTGGCTTCTACACAAACCTACATCTTCATGGTGCAATATTCAGTTCTTGCCAACCCTCTAATCTATGTATTAGAGACCAGAAAAATGGAGGTAACTTACCTGTAACTGGAAGTTCTTTTGAGATGCATGGTCCCTATCTGTATTCCACCTGTGGGTACGCATTTGCACCTTGTGCCTGAGACCGGAGATTTGTAGCAAGTAGCGTCCATTGGTCCACGCTTGCATAGTTGCTCATCGTGATCCGAATGGGCAGTGCGGACCGACACACCTCCAGTTCCTTCTACCATGAATCAGAAAAGGTTTGAAGCAGAGGGGAAGGAATGCAGGCAGTGGAATACAGATAGGGACCACACATCTTAAAGAACCTCCAGTTACAGGCATGTAACCTCCACTTCTTCTTAGAGTACTGGTCCCTATGTGTATTCCACACATGGGTGATTGGTTAGCAGTAATCAAACATAAGGAGGGTGCAAGGATGCAGTTGGTATGGATGACCAGAACTGCTGACCACACAGCTACATCTGCCAAAAGAAATCAGGAATGGGGTGTTATGCTTTGCAAAGGTGCAGATGGAGCTCCAAGTAGGTGCCTTACTAATGTCCAGTATTGGTACATATTGAAGAGATGCCATTGAGATTGCTTGTGCTGTCATACAGTGAGCCCTCACCCCATCTGGGGGAGGAATACATGCCAACTGATAAACAGTGAATGATGGATCCAGAGATCCACTTAGAAAATCTATGGGCCGATAAAGTTTGTCCTCATAATTGCTCTGCAACAGCAACAAACAGCCTTGGTGTTTTCCTAATTGGTTTCATTCTTTGTAGATAGAAGGACAAGCTCCACCTGATGTCGAAGGAGTGCAGCCTTTCTTTGCTGGAAGCATGATGGTTTGGTTAACTGAATAGGTTGGTTCACGTGAAATTCTGAAATTACCTTAGGGATGAGTTTTGGGAAGAGATGAAGGGAGACTCTTTATGAAATATGGTGCAGAGCAAGTCACCCGTGAGTGCTCCCAGTTCACTCATCTGTCTGGTTGATGTGATAGCAACTAACAAAGCAGCCTTCATGGAAAGGTCTGATATAGAACATGCAGCCATCAGTTCAAAGGATGGTTTGGTAAAAGCTGAGAGTACAACACTGAGGTCCCATTGTGATGTGGGTTTTGTCACCAGTAGGAAGGTTTTAATGAGGCCTTTCAGGAATTGAACTGTGGCAGTGTGAATAGAGTAGCCTTCCACCAGAGGATGGAATGCAAAATGACTGCTGCCAGATGGACCATCAATGAGCTAATGGAAAGCCCCAACATTTTTGGGATACTGGCCCATTCTGGTGATAACTGTTTCTGTTGTGACCAGGTAGAGAAACACTTCCATGTAGACAGACAGCATTTTCTAATGGAGATTTTTCCGCTATGATAGAGAATAGTTTGGACAGCCTCTGAACATGAACATCCCAGGTCTGATGCCCATTCAAATATCATGCCAGGAGATGAAGAGGGTCTGGGTTGGGATGTCTGATCCTGCCATTCTCTTGAATTAATGGATCCAAAAAGGGTCATATATAGATAGGAGGATAGAATGATATACATAGAAGGTTCAAAGAAAAAAGAAAAGGAGTACTTGTGGCACCTTAGAGACTAACCAGTTTATTTGAGCATGAGCTTTCGTGAGCTACAGCTCACTTCATCGGATGCATAGCATATCGTGGAAACTGCAGAAGACATTATATACACACAGAGACCATGAAACAAAACTTCCTCCCACCCCACTCTCCTGCATCCGATGAAGTGAGCTGTAGCTCACGAAAGCTCGTGCTCAAATAAACTGGTTAGTCTCTAAGGTGCCACAAGTACTCCTTTTCTTTTTTCTTTTTACGAATACAGACTAACACGGCTGTTAGTCTGAAACCTGTCATAGAAGGTTCAGACACCACAACTGTTTGGGACAATTGGGTGCAATGAAAATAACCCTGGCAAATCTTCTGGAGAACCTGGGGTGGCAGAGGGATGGTAGGATGGTAGGTGCACCTTAGATAGTCCATCCAGGATAACAAAAGGAGTCTCAGTTTAATGCTGATCTGGATCAGTAGAGATTGAATTTCTTGTTTTTTGGGGATCTGAACAGTCCCAAGATGGTGTTCCCTGCTGGGTAATGATTTCGGTAAAGACAGAACTGAGAATTTCCCACTCATGGTCTGTGGAGAAATGCCTGCTGAAATGGTCTGCCAGATTGTTTTGCACACTTGGTAGGTATGTCGCTGAGAGTGTGATATGGTTCCATAAATTCACTGCCTCTATACACAGAAGAAGAGATCTTGATCCATCCTGTTTATATAAAAAACTGACGTCATGTTGTCCGACATTATTTGGATGTACTGGAAGCATATGAGGGGGAGGAATGTGTTGCAGGATAGGTGAACTGCCTTCATCTCCAGCAGATTGATATGCATTCTGGCTTCCCATGGGGACCATGTGCAATATGATTGTCAATATGGGCTTTTCAACCTATGAGGGATTCATCTGTAATTACGGTTGGTGTTGGGTATGGTTGGAAGAAGGGCAACTCCCTCTCACACCTGGTCTACTTTTGTCCACCATATGAGAGAGGCTCTGACCTTCTGTGGGATTCATGTTTTCCTTGTCTAATGAGTAAACAGACCAAACTCAGGCCTGCAGGCAGTGGAGGAGCATGGCAAACAGCGTTATGTATGACATACAGCCATGTGGCCTAGGAGGAAAAGACAGATGTTGACTCTGGGTTGAGGGTGACTTGATTTATCCATATGCCCACAGTCTGAAATCTATCTATAGAGAAGTAGGCCTTTCCTGAGGATGAGTCTAAGATTGTTCCTATGAAATCTATAGTCTTTATGGGAGTCAAAGTGGACTTTTGTTTATACAAATCCCCAAGGATGTCAGAGGTGGAGTAAGAATAGGGCTGCTGACTGGACCTATTAGCTTGATCTGCTCATTGGTAGCTAGTCATCCAGATATAGGAAGATGGTGTAGCCATTGCCTCTCATCTGGCCTGTCAACACAGAGAAGACTTGCATGAAGAACCCAGGTCTGTTGCCAGCACGAATGGGAGTAATCCAAACTGGTAGTGCTCTTGTCCTATCATGAATCTGAAAAACCTTCTGTGGGAGTGGTGAATAGCTACGTAAAAGCAAATATCTTTCACATCAAGGGCCGCAAACCATGTGCTCTCCTCCAGGGAGGGAATTATTGATGCCAGTGTTACCATAAGAAATTTTGATTTGCAAATAAAGATCTTTAGTTGGCGTAGATCAAGAATTGGTCTCCAGCCTCCATTTTTCTTGGGAGCTGTGAAATAGCAGGAGTAGAACCCCTTCCTTTAATGTTGGAATGGAACTTGCTCTATGGACCTTCACTGGAGGACAGAGTTCACATTCTGATGAAGGATGTCCCTGTGAGAGTGATCCTTGAGAAGAGGCCGAGAGGGGAGCTAAACTCAATTGTGTAACCAGAGTAGATGATCTCTAGTATCCATTTGTCTGTTTTTATTGCCCTCTAGTTGTGTGCAAAGTCGGTTAGGTAGCCAAAGGTTTGGGGGGCAATATGGCATGGCATCAATATCAGTATGCGGTCCTTGAGCATCTGTCAAAGAAACGCTTAGCTAGCAGGTGGGGATTGGCAGCAGTCATGGAGGCAGAGGAAGCTGCAGATGTTGATCTTTGAACCCTCTGTCATTGTGTGGTGGTTTATAAGGGCATTGATGATAAAATGCCTGGGGAGTAAAGCTGGATCTGTAGGTTTGCTTGTGGTGATTTCTCTTTGGGCCAGGGTGCAAATGCCTATGGAGTGGAGAGTTGTCCTAGCATCAAGAGAGTGTAGGGATTTGTTGGTTTTCTCATTCAAGAAATTAAATTTATCAAAGGGCAACTCCTCAATGATATTCTGCCCCCACCCTGGGGAACTGTAACAGCATGGCAACCACTTCTTGCAAGCGCTCCTTTGGGTTGGGTGTGTCTGCAATCTTTAAACAGTTCTGGCCCTGGTGTCAGGCCGTATCCCCAGGATTTCCTCACTGCAGGCAATGGTTTTGCCCTCTCTGGGCCCAGCTCTCCAGCTGGGTCACTAACTAGTTCAGATCCCCTTCTGGGGGTTTATCACTGTCCAGTTGCAAGTCACTTCCCCAGTGACCTACAGGGGTAACCCAGGCCTGCCCATTACTCCAGATCCCAGCCCAGGGACCCTAACAATAGCAGCCATGTGCCACCCTGTCCCTTTAACAAAGCTGCCTTCAGTTCCCTGGGGCACTTCCCCTTGGCCCCAGCCTTCACCAATGCTTCACCCTTAGCTCAGGGCTCTTCTGTGTTCAGGCCTAGCAGCCAGCCAAGAGCTCTTTTTCACTGCCCTAGTCCCTGCCAGCACTAAGCTGTCCGTGGTCCTGCTGCTCTTTCAGCCAGCCAGCCAGGAACACAGTCCTCACGCCTTCAGCTCTAGGCAGCAACTCACTATCTCCAGCTCTGCAGAGAGTTTTATATGGCCTTCCTAGGCCCTGATTGACTGCTCCCTGAGTGGCTGTTTCCCCCCAGCCACTCTAGGCCACTTGGAGGACTTCTCTACTGCTCCTTTCTGGGATGGGGTGTGGTAGGACCCTGAAGCCTCAAAGGGGCTCTAGGCCTAATCCACTCCAACACAGAGACCCAAGGAGTGAAGCCATGATTCGCACCTCATGACTACAACTGGGGTCTCATGGCTTCCTTCATGAGATGCTTCTGCAGGTGGAGTTCTCGTCCCCCAAGGGTTTGAGGCAGGAAGGAGCGGCAGATGCTGCACTTGGTGGCAGTGTAAGCTCTCCAAGGCAGTAGCGGTGTTCATCACTGATGGAGAAGAAACAGGGGCAGGAGATAGAGTCTTGGCATGATCCTCCATGGGGAGAGGCTCCCTGAGGCAGGGAGCACTAACTATACTAGCTATAAAAACACAAAGTTTAAACTTACTAAAAACTATTTACAGGTATTAAAAGCAGAGGAAGATCAAAATGGACACAGAATCCTCAGACCATGTGGCAGTAAGAAGGAACTGGAGAGGCATCAGTCTGTGCCACTGTTTAGGCCCTTGGTTCAGAGAGTAACTGCAGATGCACAAACCAACACCATTTCTGGATACAAATCTCTGGTCTCAGGTGCATGAAGCACATGTGAACCTACATGTGGAATACACATACAGACCAGCAGTCGAACAAACCACATTTTGAAGGATGAGGCTATAATTCCATCTAGCTCTTGGCTTGTGCATGAGTCTTTGCTGAAGCCCCGACATTCCTACTTGCTGCTGTTTGTTATATCTTTATTCCACTATTTTTAGCTTGTGATACCTGGAGGAGGAGTTAATAATATCTTGCCCTTTCCTCTTGAGCTTGTATGTTAAACATACTCCAGCAAAGCACAAAATATATCTATTCTAGAATACAGTTATGCAGCAGTGGAAGCTCCTTCATTTACACATTGTGATGATCTCGTCCCTCTTCCTATGGAGTAAACCCCTTTGTTAGGGGTATAAAAGCAACTGCAATGCTAAGTAGATGTACCTCATCATCCCCAATATTCAGAACAATATCAAAGCAGTAAAATGCATTTCAAATGTCTGGTGGAAACAAATACAGGTTGTAGCCAAGTAATTTGCATATAGATGGCAGAAAATGCTAATTTGTTGAAACTTTTCATAGAAAATTTTTGTGGCAGGTTTCTTGGGTCCAGGAGGGAACTTCTGGTCAGAGAAAAATATCCACCACCAGGGGCCCCAATGGAGAATGGGAAAAATTTTGAAATCTCAAAAATGTTCATGGGACAAGAAAACCATGTGTACCTTAACTAAGCGTACCATACCTTTCTATATTTTAATAATTTCTGATTTCTTTCAGGTTTAACCTTAACTCTAATTTCCTAGGTTTCTAATGCTTTGTTATGGGATAATTAAAATACTCTACAGTGCTGTTGCATCCTAAAATATGAACATGTACCCTCAACCTTAACTCTGTCTTAACATACTTTTTGTCTGGGACTCCAGTGTTATGTTTATGAATTTAAATACTCAGAAATGTGGAAATGAAAAAGTTCTCAGAGTAATGTTACCTCTGCCATATTCTGCATCCCATATTTTAGGGCTTTAAAATATAAGCAATATATTAAGATAGTTCTTACATATGTATCAGTCTATAAAATACAAATGTGTTATCTCCCTTACACTGTGATGGTGCATACAAATATTTTGGTGGTCCCGGGTGGGAACCTCAGCTCCCTTCTGCTGTCTGCCCCAGGAGTATCTTGCAGAGGAGTCCTTGACAAGCCAGCCAATGGCCTGGGACTTCAGGGGTTAATTCCCAACCATAGTTTAGAGACAGCTCAGGGAGGAACTACCATTTGAAAGCCAATTAAGCAGCTGATCTAGGGTCCTACCAAATTATTCCTGGCCATGAAAAACACGTCATGGACTGTGAAATCTGGTCTTTTGTGTGCTTTTACCCTATACTATACAGATTTCATGGGGGAGACCAGCATTTCTCAAACTGGGGGTCCTTACCCAAGAGAGTCGTGTGTGTGGGGGGGGAGGGAGGGGCATCGCAAGGTTATTTTAGGGGGGGTCGGTATCACCACCCTTACTTCTGTGCTGTTTTCAGACCTGAGTGGCTGGAGAGTGGCAGCTGCTGGCCGGGCACCCAGGTCTGAAGGCAGCGCTCCCCCTGCAGCAGCACAGAAGTAAAGGTGGCAATACCATACCATGCCACCCTTACTTCTATACTCTTGCCTTCAGAGTTGGGTCAGGACCACTACAGTTACAACACCGTGAAATTTCAGACTTAAATATCTAGAATAATGAAATTTACAATTTTAAAAATCCTATGACTGTGAAGTTGACCAAAATGGACCATGAATTTGGTAGTGCCCTACCTATTGGAAAACACCTTAAAAGAAGGGTTTTACTCAGGGAGGGGAAAAACCCAGGTTTTCCAGGGCAAAGAATACTAGGGAAAAATATATGCTACATGGTATGGTTTATAGTTTTTGTTTGGAATTTTTTTCAGCTTGCTGGCTGTAAAACTGCATGTAAGGAATGAAGCTTTGCCAGACTGGTGCCAATTTGTATTAACCCAGAACCTCTGCACTAAAACCAATCCAGAGTGAGTGATTTTGTGTTTACACCTAAGCCTCCAGCGAACTCTCATTTTTATCACTCTGCTCCTCTTCTGGCTACATATGGCTTCCTGAAAATGTAACACCTTTTTCAAACTACTGCAAAAGAAAAAAGTCTTGGTCATGATGAACAAAGCTCACTGAAGCTGACACAATCAGACGACTAAAATAAAATGTGAATACAAACACATCAGTTTAAGATTAAAACACTACTTTATTAGTCTATTATCTACTTACAGTTTATTACAGGTTAATAAGAAATCATTTCATATTGACCCTTAAATGATTTTAATTGCTTATCACCAAGCTAAACCAGTCTTTAATTTTTATTTTATTGCAAACAGATTCATATCTCCTGCTTATATATTCTATAGAAATGTCCAAAATATGAATGAGTATATATAAACAAGTTATGTGTGGGTATCTATAGAAACAAAAGTTAAAAATAGCATTGAAAATAAACTTTACAGTAATGTATTATTTGACTGTTTAGGTCAGGTGAATGAAGTGTTACAGGATAATCTAAACCTTAGATTTGAAGGCTGATTTATTTTCAGATAAATGCACCTATCATTGTACAATTTAAAAATAAATGTCAGTATTTGGTGCAGATGACTAGAGAGATCTTAAATGGTTAATGCACTGATAACTCTCCCCCCATTCCCAACAGCACTTTTGCAGAGTCTACTTTACATTATACAATGAGGACATTTTAAGGGACGGTATATGCATACAATACAACAAGTCAGAAGCACCACAATTTAAAGTCTGTATATGTTCATATGGTAAAAAATTAAAGCTACATAAACTGATTTTTAGATTATTCTCCAAAGTAGAATCATGTATACTTACACTTTCATAATACTTTGACAAATTTCCATTAAAGCTTTGTTCACAGACAGTAGCATGATCACAATGATCCCACTGGCTTTCCAAAATAGTGCAGTTCCTCAATTAAACTTGTTTCCTTTTATACTTGCAAGCCAGTGGGATCAAGACAAACAGGCTAATGCAAGCAAGAAAGTAAACTGTAAGCTTTTATATTAAGTGGTTTAACAAACCATATTAATTACTGTGTACCATACAATGAAAATGATTCCAGTATTTTGCTACTAGCCACTGCAGGAATACATGAACTTCAGTAGCTAAGAAGCTTGAAATACTTTAAGTCTTCACAAACATTTGGTTGATGCCTACCAATTCCAATACATTTATAAAAGCAGTTATGAAGATATTTTGTTGTTAAAGCTGCAACAATTTAAACAAGGCAAGTGAGGAGTTATATGAATTGTTCTTTTCGTCTTCCTGAAATTTCTTTCATCATACAAAAGTCCATCAAATGACCATGTCCCATTAATAATACAACCTTCTAATGTTGTTTAGATATAACTTACATTTACACGTGTGTCCTATCTGATCCGTTTACAATGAAACTCTTGAGTTTAACATCTGCTGCATTGGACTAGGTTGGCTATAGTAACAAGGGACTGAAGGAAAGATGTATCAAGTGTAAATTAATTTTGAGAACATATGCCTTTTTCATTTAGATGGCATATTTTTGCAGACAAATATAGTACAACTATTTAACTAAAAGTTTTAATAGATATTTCTGCTTTGACTTAGTAAATGCAAAACATCTCTCTCCCTCCCAAAAATGACTTTGTTAAATAAAACTATTTTGTCCTTTAAACAACTCCCCAAACACGAAGTGTTTCAGCCTGTATAAAATCTCTGTCAATGATTTCTAGGTAAGAGTTGGGCTGTAAGAAGGTTGCAGTAAACTGTTTTGTTAGTAGGCAGCGCAGGAAGGAAGCATTTTCAAGATCAAGCCAAAGTCTTCTGATTTAAGGCTGAAGGATGGAAATGAGAAAAAAATCGAAAAGGATGAGGCTTTACAGAATAAAAAAAGTGAGCGTAATAGTATATAAGCAGAAAATGTATCACACTAATCACTACTATAATAAACAGCATCAAAACATCAGTAGTTTGGGTGAGATTGATAGAGCAAGAGACCTAAATTTCTAATTTAACATTCTTTAGAATTTTAACATTCAGCCACAATTCCTCTGTAAGCTAAAATTTAAGTGGCCAAAACTCAAATATTAAAAAAGCCTTCAAAACAGATATTTAAAAATAATAAAAATGGTGTGTTAACAAATGTATGCGTAAACCAGATCTATAAATAGCTACAGTATGAAAAATATTTCAGTGCAAAGGCAATTTTAAGATTTCTAAAAAATACATTACAAATAATTTGTTAACTGCACACAGGAAATTTGTCACTACTACTGGTATAAAACGTATACCCATATAAGATATATTTTTAAAATATATACACCAGTGTTTTATATAGGGGACAGTTCTAACTGACCGACATTCAAATATGCAATGGCAAATATAAATAAATTTATACTTATTAATATTACAGTATGTGACCAATATGATGGCATTGTTTGAAACTGAAAACTGCTACATGCTAAATGGTAAAGATGCCCTAATATCATTCTATAGGGCAATGAATAGGTTGTCAGACTTTTTTCTTCTTCTCTCTAATCTTTGGTATAATGAAGTTTTCACAATTCACTTTTTAAAAATTCTAGCTGTTTTCCCCAGTGTTTCTTAACAGTAGGTCACTGGTTCTTATGAAGAGATCACTGTAAATGTTTGTGTGAAACATTTCCTAGTGAATTGATTTTACTTGTATTTAAAAAACATGTACTTCTAAGTTATTTTACACAAAAATGAAATCCTCCCCTTTCCCCCTTATCTACAGCACTAAAAAGTCTGCAAACAATACCCCGGTCAAATTTTCTAATAAAGGCAGCAGCTCTCATCCCAAATACTTAGTTTCCATCTAGAAATAAACATTTAACTAATGGCCTGCCAGAAACATTAACGGAAATGATTGTTTATCTGGTATTAACTATGGGTACATTAAAATTGATCAGTGTTCGATTAAACCTTGAGGCATTTTTACACCCCAAATAAAACACTGGACAAAAACCAAGCAAGTACATAGCTAAGTAAAAACAGTGCAAGGTAAAATTAATGCTGCTGAGAAATTGGAAGCACAAGCTGGCTGTAATGCTTTAAATAATTCATACAGCTTGTAGTCAGACTCATTTCTACCAGAAATATGTTTTAACCCACAGTAATAGACACATGCCATCGAGTGGTTCTGTCTCAAAAGACTAACAAACATATACTGGCTTCTTCAGAATAAGATACATATAGTGGATCCATTAGCCATTAAGTCAAAATAAGAATCAAAGAACAAAAATGGAGATGTTAAAAAAATTCTATTTGGGTAGCATAAAAGATTGGTTATGAACAACTATTTCCTATCATTGACAGGAAAAAGCTTAACCCACCAATATTTCCTAACATGAATAATTTAGAATCATGCACATGCACTTTTCCAGAGAGGTAGCTAGGTGATAGGAACACTGGTTAATTTATTCTTAAATTCAGACATTTTAGGCTGAATTCTTAAATTCAGTAACCGAGGAAATGTCAATATTGATGGTTTTATGTATTTGACAGCCAGCTTGACTCCATATGGTATGTATCTAGTCTAAGCAAAATTTATTTAGTCTACCTTTCTACAGGGGAAACTAACTTAAAACCATATTAGACCTGATTTAGCCACTTACAAGGTAGTGAATATTAGAGAGTGTTTCTTGAAAGCAGATTTGCACAGAGGAAACACCAGTTTGTTCTACAGAAAGAGCAAAGAAAGAAAAAAGTACAGAGGAAAATCAGAAACCGCACTTGTTAAATATTCTTTAAGTGACTTTCACTGGAGTTATCTGAGGTCATTGCTTCTGGCTGAAAATTAAAACCGTTGATCTCAAAATGTAGGTCATTGACTTAAATTATACACTTCAAGTAATACAGAAATGACTAATGACAACAGAAGCAACAAACGCACAAACGTCTTGACATAGCATGAAGAAAATTTCTAGTGCTATCAGTCTCACAGTACCAGACTGTGCAGATTGTTCATTGCTGCAGCAGTTCAAAACATAAAAAGGGGCCAGCAGGCCTGGAAAGATTCATACTTCTAGCTCTTGATCCTATTTGTCTGAACACTATTTCAGACAGGAAAAGCCAAGTGTATTTTAGTACAGTTCTGTGACATGTTTCCTGTTTTTGCAAAAAAGAAAGAAAAATGCAGTTCTTAAAGGCTTGAATTGGTGATCTGTCATACGGATGTTTCCAGACCTGACCCACTGTAGCAGTATCTTGCACTGGAATTGCAACGGTTATTTGAATAGCCAAAGATGGATGGAAGTATTGAATAATCATTGCCTCTCCAGTGCGTAAACATCATTTTTTTAGAATGAGAATTAGACCTCCTGGCTGGGGAATTGCTGCAGTCACTGCTCCTGTATCTTGGGTTTTTCAGAGACGCAAGAGGTGTGAATTCTGAAATGTGGTCCCGACAGTGCCTGGACATAATCTGTCAAGAAAACCAAAGAAATAACACACAGTAAGTTGACAATAAAATAGCCAAATATCCTAAAAAAATGTCATTTAATAGACGCACTATGCCTTTGGCACACACATAGTGCTCACTAGAGCACCAGTCTGGCTTGTTCATTTCAATCCCAAAGTGATAAGCAATCAGCCAATTTCTACATGATTAATTTACATTAGATTTAGAGATCAGAGAGCCAGCTATTCTTCATACATAAAGTTGATAATGTCTCATTAAAGAGCAGAGTGGGGATTAGAAGGATTGTTTTCAATTTGAGAATTATTACCAGGTTTACATTATAATTTGCTATATTGCTTTAAATATCATTTCATCCTTGACCTTTTATCAGTGTAGCAGCAATTTTAAAAAGGCCAGAATAATTTCATATATTTTCTCCAGCATTTCCAAAGAGAGAGAATTCTCCTCAACTAGTTTATGTTAATAGATGATAATGCACAGTGGGGTTAAATGCACTAGCTCTTTACTTCTGCAGATCTAAATTCAGATCTTGCTTGGATTACATATGGATCTATTTAGCAATTTATACTACACATCACAGTATTATCTTAGTCTAATCTTCCATTAACATTTATCTATGCTACAAAATCACCCCATAACCGAGCACAATGGGTAACATCTACCCAGGAAATACTCAGGACTACAATAATAGCAGTATTGCATGACAAGACTGAAGTACATGTGCACTGACTGAGGGGGAATTTGCATTGGGCCTTCCCAAAGCAGTGGTCTATTCTCCTCTGCAAATGCACATATAACTAATATTTATGGGTTAAAGAAGCTATATCATAAGGAGGAAAATAAACCTTAAGCCAATGCTTAATCTTAAGCATTCAAGCCAATGCTATCAGTCACTTTCTCGTGAGTAATGAATAAACCATTAACAAATTAATAAACCATTAACAAAACCCCTCTCCTCTGTTCAAAACAAAAAATGGCAAAAGGAGGTAAAAAAACATCAATGTTAGTCATTTCATCCCCTTTCTGTTTATAAAACCTGCCTGAGACATTATTTCTTTCATAACAATCACAACCCTCAAATACCACTTGTATATGCTCAAGACCAGCAATAAGGCTCTCTTTTTAACTCCACAGTATAATCACTCTTTGAAGACAAACAGTGAGACAAATACAGGGAATTATTCAGCAGAGGGGTATTTAATATAGCCCCGAATCTTTTCAACATATATAGACCAAAGACAGGCATTAATTAAAGGAAAAAAACCAGATAAGTATACATTGCATCTTATGGGAAAGCATTTTATAAATGTTTTTTTAAAGGATTTTTTTTAAAAGAAGTGTACAGGAACTATATTTCATATCCCTCAACCCACAAAGTCAGTTACCCTAAATACCTCTAAAAATGATGTGTTGTTCTATATATAAAATGTCATGAGCTCAAGGTCTTCTATTTTGGGATTGTCCAGGGCTAGAAACAGTTTGTGTGTCCACACTGCAAAACTGGGAAACTCCCCTAAGAATGGTATAAAGTGCCTGTGTTTTGCTCTGCAGGGTTACAAGATATCTAAAAACACAGCTTCCCTGCCGCCCGAGCCCACTTCCCTGCATGCTTCCCCTTGGCTCCCCCACACACCTATCACTCTCTTCACACACTGTCACTCTGACTTCCCCTTGATTACCCCACTGTTGTTTTCTGGTACCAGGAAACGGTGAGGCAACCATGGGAAGAAGTAAAGTGGGAAGCAAGGTATATTCATGGGTCCAGGTGGGAGTTTGTTTGGGTAAGGCAGCTGGTATTAATGAGACTGGAGATACTGGAGACCCAGATCCTGAGTCTCAATGTCTTTGTGCTTGAAGAGCTCATGACCCTATGTTGCTTTTCCACTAGTATCATGGGAAAACACTGTTGCCCTGGGCACACAGGAATTCTATCCCCACTCCAGGTCTCTGCTTGATACATAGCCCTGGTCTCAACACAAGATCCTTCTCATACATAACACCCTCTCCCACAACTATCTTTGAAGACCAATGAACACCCCTGTACCCTCTATATTTCCACTCACCCTTCCTGACCCCCCCTCACAGGTTCCCCATGGTGACTTCGGTTGTGACACCAGGAGAGAAAAAACCTGAAAAGCAGTTTAATCTAATCAGGGACCCCAGACACCAGAATAATGCATTAATAGTAACTATATCGTTATTGCATGGTGTCACCACAGGGCAGAATTAAGGTTCTTCCTGTGTTTTAACGACGCTTTTCTGTACTTTAATCTTAAAAGAAATCAAAACATGTTAAACTCCAAATTTTCTGGGTTTATAATGCCTGTTTTGGAGATAATTACAAAATCCCTGTGTGATTTTTTTTTTACCTTAAATTACTGCTATGTACTTTCAATTTTAATGCCATTCTAATGCAGTTTTTCATCCAGGAATATATATTACACAAGAGACATAATACATGGAGCTCCATGTTTGAGTTTTCAGTAGTACCTACAGCATTTTAAGACTCTGTATGTCTAACATCTTGTTTTGTCTGCATTTGGTCTATACATGTGTCTGAGAAGAACCGGGGCTATGGCGAATAAACTGCTAATGATTAAGTATTATTTCTTTGTATACTATGTATTCAACACCCAAGATATACCATGAGAACAAGCAGTTTATAAATATGAAAGCAATTGTCATACAATACTTAATCTCTTAAACCCAATCCTCTTCAATGGGACCCCTTGTGGGTGTATGGATCCACGCAGGCAGATTGCTTTGCAGGATCAGGGCCCTTTACTGTTACATGTCTGAGACAAAAAGACCTTACCTGTGATATGACATACATCATACAAAAACTTGGATCTCCAAGAAAATGCTAATGATATCATATATCAAAATTGGTAAAGCACAACAAAAACTCTGGAGGAAATAGTTTTAGTTTTAAATAGCACAGAACACCAACAGAAATGACTCCAAACTGGCAACATGTGCAATACTGTTACCTAGCATTGATCTAATTATGCCTCGGAAGCTGAAAGAGTTCCTTCAAGAAGTGGCCCATCGCTGTTCGCCAGTGCATTTAGAGTTGTTTTATGTTTCATACTCTTCTGCAAGGATGAGGAAAAACACTGAGACTACTGCTGAATACATGAGGGAAATGAGTGAATTTGTCAAGATGTAAAGAATAAAAATCTAACTGTTGTATCAAGGTCATATAAAGCAACAAATTTTCCAATACAGATTTTTTTTTAAAGTTAAGTTTAAAGCAAAATGCATATTCCTAATCCTGAGGTTAATTTCCTGAGCCATACTGCCTACCCAGAGTGGCTTTAATCCCATTTTGAACTCCACTGATAGAATACTAATCACTCTCTCAGAGATATATACAGTGTACCATAACTAACTAGTAATGAGTATGTGTTCTGCTGCACTCTTTTGACTATTTATTGATTACAGCAGAAAAAGTTATTTGTATTAACAAGAGATTTCCTTATGACATGATCAAATGACTTGACAGCACAGTGCTTATAAGAATGTCAAAACTGCCCTGGAACAAGGCTATTAGCTATGCTGGTAGAATGTTTATGTATGAGTAAAGCTAAGATTTTGTCATGGATATTTTTAGAAAACATCACGGACAGGTCAGAGGCATTAAAGAAAAATTCAGGGAAGCCGTGACCTGTCCGTGACTTTTACTAAAAATATCGGTGACAAAATGAGGAGCTGCAGAGTCCCCCCATGATCTGCCGCAGGACCCCGCAGCTCCTGGGTGCCACAGGCTGAAGTCACGGAGGTCCCTGGAAGTCACCGATTCTGTGACTGGCATGACCTCCCTGACAAAATCGTAGCCTTATTTATGAGCTGTCAGCTCAAAGTGCTCAGCCACCAAAATTAAGGAGCAAATTGTCCCCTTTACTAATTTGCAGAATGATTCTGTACTGAAGAAGTAGGCAGTTGCACTTGAAAACTGATGAGGGTTGGTGCTACAGGAGGTCACTTTGAAGACTACTCAGGGTCAGTAGTTGTCATGGGATTCAAGTTCTTGCACAGCAGAATCCTGTCCTCTTTTTTTCAAAAGAGAAGAAGCCAATGACTTGACAAAGATAATAGTTTATTGGTCACTGATGTAATAAAAGCACTCTAGTTCAACAGGGCTATACGCATAGGAAAGTGGAAGTATGTAGAGTCCCCATTATTCCTTTCTAAAGCAAAAGTACCATTTTTGGCTCCTCTAGAAACAACAAAGGGCAAAGATTTAACAACAAGGTGGATGACCTGCAATTGGGACTGAAGCAAAATATTAAAGAGAAAATATCAGTCAGCAACCAAATGGAAGGGAAAGGTGTTTTTTTTAAAAATGGGTCAAAAATGTAAAATTCTTCACCACTCTCAGATAAAATGTTTGACATTTTTGAGTTAGATAAATATTTTCAATTACTAGAATAACGGTCAGTTACAGAGCCAATAAAAAAGTGGGAAGAAGATAATTTGAAGTGCTTTTGCATTTTTCAAATGAGTGTTGCCAGATATTAGACATCTCTGCTGTTAGTTAGAGGGAAGAAAGAATAATGGTAGTGGAAATGTAATAAATTAATGCAGTTTGGGTATAACACATGACCACAGTGTATGATAGATAACAGAGAAAACACCATACACGTGTAATTTCAAATTAAAGGGTCAAATTCAGCTTGCCTCACACAAGCAAATAGTTTCACTGTAATTATTGAGCCTACTTGTCTGAGAGGTGCATGCCGGTTTTGGCCTGAAGTTACTCATAGCAATAGATTCCTCCAAAGCTTTTGCACAATTATTGATTGTTTTATCCCAGCATATACAACACCCCTCTGATATTGAACTTCAAACGGTGACAGACTTTAAATGATATTTTAAATTTTTTTTTTAATGGTAACGGATGGTAAATAGCTGTTCACCACACACAAATAATCTCAAGGTTAGAAATACAAAGTTCAGTAGAGCCAGAATTGGTTCAGTATATTTTCAGCTGTTGCAGAAGCCCTCTAAACTATATTATAAAGAAGGCTTTATCATTTTAAGGGACTCAAAAACTAAAAATCATTGCTGTTCAAGCAGCTAGTTCAAACCAATTCTAGCATATTTAGAAGACAATTTTAGCCAAAAATTTGAACTTCAAAATTAGCTTCATATGTCCTCCCTGTGACTTATGCAACAACTCATTTTTAAATGACCACACTTAAAAAAAATTCTATTTATTATGTTGGTCAGTCAGAAAATATGAATATGAAATCTGAAATAGAGATTGGCCTCATTGAAGTCAATGAGAGCTTTGCTATTGACTTTAATGGGGACATGATTTCACCTTAAATTGTTCTATAAAAGGGCGTCTATCACTAGTCTATTTCCTATTAATGTTTTTGTTACTTTAAATATTTTGAATTCAACAGTATTTCTGATCTTATGGATGTTTTTCTTTCTAGAAAGCAGCATAGGATTTCATGAAATAGAATACAAGGAAATTTTCCTTTAAAAAATGAAACATGTTTGCTGGAAATAATGGCTGCAGAACAAAAGATCAGAGTTGCAGCATTTTTCCCCACGGTAGTGGAGTAGACACATTACAAAAGAGCCATTAAATAGCTTAATACCATCATTTCTGTATTAAGTTAGAAATAATGGTAAAACCAATATCATCTTGCTTAAGGGCTTTATCACTTCTTTGTGTGGTGAACAGTCAACATAGTCAGTTACAATGCAAGCACTACATGCATTCATCTACAGAAACATCAGTGCTTCAAAAAGGAGGGAAACCGTCACAGACCTCTGATTCCTTAAGCAGAAATATTACTGCATAAAATGCAAATGACTGTGACAAAGATGACTCAGATAACCACTAATGATGTGTAAAAACTTTAGGATAAACGTAAGGAGGAAAAATCTAATCCAAAAAAGTATTTTTCTCTAAAGTCTAGTAGTTTATATGTGAGTCAGAAGTGGAGACAATGATAACAGTAAACAGGTTTTGATGATAATTAAGCTTTCTACTGTCCTTTGAATGAAATGGCCAAGCATGCAGAAAGGCAGAAAAAAAATCACCTTTTATTCCATTAGAAACTTAGACTGCTTGAAGTCTGAGAAAGCATAAAGATGGTGGACTGCTCAACAGAAAGGCACTGATGTTTACTCTGATTTCCCCAGAAGATTGTAGGAAGTAATCGTGCACATCATGTATGTTTAAAGCAAGGTAGTGGTTATTTAGGCAAAAGCAGGTTGGAAGATAGGAGGAGAGAGAGAGAGAGAAGAAAGAAATACAAGGGATAAATCTGGTTAAAAGCTAAAGATTTTCTAGTGATATTAGAGCTTATTAAAAAATGAACATTGCCAGTGTTAAGCCCACTCTGCTTTCCAGCTGGTTCATTTTCCAACATTAACACATAATGGCACTGAGAAATGCCATTAGATATACATCCTCCCCCCACCCTCTTTCTATTTTTTTGTTTTATAACCCATCCTCATTCTCTCTCGTTAGAGGTTTTAGCTTGAGCACCCACAGCCTAAATAGAGGTCAGAGATTTGTTGATATAGTGAGCTTCTGTAAGTAGCAGTCATATACCGAAGAGTCCTATCTTCAAAGGTCCAAATGGAAAAATTCTATAATCTGATCTGTGCAGAAATCTTCTTCCAATATTCTGCTATTCCTACAAGCTTGGTTTTCCTATAGAAATCGGTCAGTTATAGTTTTATACATACAGGGAATGCAGAATAATGGCATTAAGAGTTGCCTTACAGATATGCAAAAAGAAAAGGAGTACTTGTGGCACCTTAGAGACTAACCAATTTATTGGAGCATAAGCTTTCGTGAGCTACAGCTCACTTCATCGGATGCATCGAAAGCTTATGCTCCAATAAACTGGTTAGTCTCTAAGGTGCCACAAGTACTCCTTTTCTTTTTGCGGATACAGACTAACACGGCTGCTACTCTGAAACCTTACAGATATGAGAGTTTTAAGGTTGGAACTGGCCTGATGGCCCTCGGCAGTACTGCTGTGGGCTACCATCCAAACCACCTGAGTTTGGCTCCATTCTCATTCGTCAGTAAGGGAGTTTTGCATTGACACTATACAGTAGTTTCTCCTGTTGGCTGATCAAAGGAATGGGGAAAGTAGAGATCTGAAAACAGGCTTGTCGTTCAATGATGTGACTACAGTGCATGTCAGTGTGTTTGTAGTTCAGTATGTTGTGAATATATGCATCTCATATCTGTGAATATTAATTCTAGAAAGAGTACTGAAAGAAACAAAAATAAAGATAAGTTTAACTATAGATGAAAAGAGCTAACAGCATTATGAATTAGTAATATTTAAATCAGTGGTTCTCAACCCATGGCCCACAGGCCACTTGCAGCCCAATTATCACACAGCTGTGGCCCACGTGATATCCTCTGTGTTATACAGATAGTATATATATTGTGTGGATGCAGCCCACATAACACAGAGAGAGCTGCATATGTGGCCCAAAATGGTAAATAGGTTGAGAACAACTGGTTTAAATGCACGATTTTTTGTAAAAACTACAGCCTCACTAGAGACAGCAAACAAGAGTAATATAGTTTCCTAGGAAATGATTAGATTACATAGGTCATGTAACATGATATTTTAGCAGTAGTAAACTACTTAGTCATCTTATGCATATTAATTTTTAAATTTACAAATCCTGGATTAATTAAACAAACATTCATATAGTCTTCTTTTGATATTGGAGTGGAACTGCTTTTGCAAAGAGTTACTTTGAATTTGGTTAAGAAAACTTGCCTTCTTGCTATTGGCTTTATTTTGTGCTCAGGAAACGCCTTTACATGGTTTTCCATTGTATATAGCTGTAATGAACTGCCTGGATCAGCACCATCAACTATTTCTCAACAGTCTTATAATTTATGAAAGAGTTGATCAAAAAGTTCTCCCAGTGAAATTTCAACACTGCAGAAATTGACTAACACATACTTCTCGCTAAACATAAACATGATTTCTATTCTTTCCATTTATTGCTTCTAAAATGCTAAAGGGCTCTAACTTTTAAGGATTCATAGTAAATATCACTATATCTACTTAGAAAGATATTTTTACCTGGGTTCTTTCTGTTGCTGTGGGCCACAACTGTCTGCATAAAACCTTCTTGAGTACATCTGGAAGAAGGCTGACAGTTATGAGCAGAATGATACCCAACCATGCAGGACCACTAGACAACATCTGCATGAAAACATAGTACATCCTCTGATAATTGAGAAAAGGCCTAGTGGGAAAAAGAAAAAAGAAATTAAACCTCAACGGAACATCTAAGAACAAAATTCCTAACATTGTTAAATATAAAAACTGGAGTAGCAGAGTTGTGTGAAACGGTTTCCAATTTGCATAGAGTTCACTTTTCAGTTTGTGGGAGTTCATCCACCAGAGTTTCACTTTGTATTTCACATTCAAACAAACCAGAAAATTCAGACAAGCTTAGTTCGAACAGCCTCCACCTTTTGCCTGGCTCAGGCCTTGTCCACACTACAACGAAAAGTGGATCTATGCTACGCAATTTGAGTTACGTGAATAGTGTACCTCAAGTCGACGTAGCTTAGATCTACTTACCGCGGGGTCCACACTATGTGATGTCGACAGGAGATGCTCTCCTGTCAACTCCACTTACTCTTTTCGATCCAGTGGAGTACAGGAGTCAACAAGAGAGCGATCTGCGGTCGATTTAGCAGATCCCCCGGTAAGTGTAGACAAGCCCTTAGCATCAAAACCACTGTAGTTTGTACAATATTTTAGCCTAAATCATTCTTCCCCTGGCCATGGAAGGAGAATGATTATCAGCAACTCCAGCCCCCAAATTAACCACAGAATAGACTTCAGCCTGGTCTGGGATACTCAACAGGTCTCCCTTCCCCCTCCAAATGTCCCAAACTCGTCCTCAATATTGCCAACTCCAAATGTTCAAAAACCATGAGTCAGACCCCTAATGACCCCAAAACACCCCACTCATGATTGCTGAAAAATTAGGATATAAAAACATATAACATTTTCACACGCCTTTTGATTTTTTTCACCTTAAGGGGGAAGAACACCTCCCCTCCACAACTTGTATGTTATCTCAGCTTTAAAATTCAACCTTAAATACACTCACAAGAATGTAGCCTCCCTGTTCATTAATCGGAGAGAGCTCCACTTACCCTCGTCTATCTGCTGGTGCGTGGGGAACTCGCCTTTCTATCCCCCTCCCTCCTTTGAAAGGATAGGGAACAGCCCCATTCTCATTCTCCCTGTATGGTCATGTACCCTATCTATTCCCTACATTCATTTGCCCCCCACAGTCTCCTCATCATCACATAGTCCTGCATTCCTCCTGAGTCTGTCTGCTGCCTCCCACATTCCCCCCACATCAATCTCATGCCTTCTACACCCCAGACTCTACATATTTCCTTGTCCAGCTCCCCAACACATTCATTTTCTCTGCGGCCCTCACAGACTCATTCTGTCTCGTACATGGCCATGATCATATGGTGACTGAAGAGCCATTGTCACTTTTATCAACAAAGGTAAAAGGGACATCCAAGGCAGATGACTATCCAGCCTCCTTTTGAAAACCTCCAGTGAAGGAGCTTCCACTACTTCCCTAGACAGCCTGTTACATTGTCCTACCGTTCTTATGGTTAGGAAGTTTCCCCTGAGATTTACTCAAAATCTGCTATGCTGTAGTTTGAACCCATTGCCTCTTGTCCTGCCCTCTGTGGCAAGAAAGAACAGCTTTTTCCTGTCTTTTTTATGGCAGCCTTTCCAGTATTTGAAGATCGCTATCATTTCCCCCCCTCAATCTCCTCTTTTCCAAACAGAGCATTCCCAGTCCCTTCAGCCTTTGCTCATATGGCTTCCATTCCATCCCTTTGATCATCTTTGTTGCTTACCTCTGGATCCTTTCCAGTTTCTCTACATCCTTTCTATATATTGGTGACCAAAACCGGACACAGTACTCCAGCTGAGGCCTAATCTCCCGTGACTTGCATGTGATACTTCTGTTAATGCAACCTAATATTGCATTTGCTTTTTTTGCAACAGCATCACATTGCTGACTCATGTTGAGGCTGTGATCCACCACAACTCCCAGATCCTTCTCAGCAGTGCTACTGCCAAGCCAGTTATCCCCCATTCTGCATTTGTTTTTTCTTCCCTAAGTGTAGCACCTTACATTTATCTTTTTTGAATTTCATTTTGTGATCTATTGCCCAGTTCTTCAATTTATCAAGATCCCTCTGAATTTTAGCTCTATCCTCCAAAGTGTTGGCAACCCCCACTCCCAGCTTTGTATCATCTGCAAATTTGCTTTCTGTTTCTACATCCAGGTCATTAACATGGGGAACCTCAGACGTATAGACCCAGTTCAAAAGGGAGGAACAGGGCCAACGGGAACCTTGAGCCCTGCTGTTGCAGAAATGAGAAATGGATAGGCTGCCTCCCAGAAGAGTCTTCCTGATCTGGGGGGAGCGGGGAGCAGACCACCCTTCCCAGTCCCAAAATTGGTATGCAAGATGCAAGCTAGCAACAGTCCCCTTCTCCACTTATAAATTGCGAGGGGAACCAGCTGGTTCACTCAGTTAAGACACCAAAAGAATAAGAGTGTCAGAATGTGCTGTTGGAGATAAATGACACAGGTCTCCCATCCAGAAGGTAGTCAAAAGTTCATTGGGCATGGGAATCCCATGCGAAGTATGTGGGTGGAGAAAGAGAATCAGGTTATTTATAACATACATGTTTATTCTCCTCCCCACAATTTTTAATAATGTAATTAAGTTGACAGTGATTTTTCAGTTATATACAACTGATTTAATTCTGTTAAAATGTAAATGTGGATAAAACTTAAGCCACTTTATAGCTATTTTTAAAAAATGTATTTAATCTAAAGCCATATGCCTTTATAGTCTGTTTGCAGCCAAAAGCATGAAACCAGACAAGTCTCTTGAAGTGAGCTGTAGCTCACAAAAGCTTATGCTCAGATATATTGGTTAGTCTCTAAGGTGCCACAAGTACTCCTTTTCTTTTTTCTTTATTCTCTTCTATATACATCCAATAGTTTTGTAATATGAGTTTTGCTTTCCATTTTCCTTGCTAGCGGTGGATATTAAACTTTGCCAGAATGTATTAATAAAAATACACAAATAAAGTAACAAAAGTAGCAGTAGGTGGTGCACAAATTCTGCAATAATAATATATATATATTTTAAGCAAAGAAGAAGGAAAGGAAAAACATTTACTAAAATGTTATTCACATCTGGTGAATAGCAGAAATATTTAGCTATCATAACAAATGTAGTATTCACTAACACATTTAGTTAGTGACTGAAATTCAACGTAACTCCTTACCTTTTAACATGAACTCATTTTACAAATTTAGAAAATGTACTGCAGTATGTATATTAGCACAACAGGGGACCTCTTTAATATGTACTTAAGCCTTTATTAAAAATAGAGTTTTTGGTTTCTTAAAACAATAGAACAACCAGAAACTCAGGTGCTTACTGACTCAGTCTGAGTGCTATTCTTCTTCTCTTTAAGAACATTTTTAGCAGCTATTAAACTAAAGAAAAGCCAAGTATTCATTAATCGCCATGACTGACATGTTTAAGTTGGTAACTCGTATTGTAAATTACAGTACATATAAAAGCTGAAATGAATTTTATTTGAAAAAAAAAACAAACAGTTGAATATATAAACTTATTTTATGCTTCTGAAAATAACATTTGCAATACAATTCACACTAGGTTCCTACCAGATAATTCCTCCCCAGAGGAGGGAAAAGATAATGTAGAACAACAACGATCCCCAGATCACAAAGTGGTTTATCCATGTCCAGTAGTGTGTATCTAGTGCAAGCTGAAAGAAAACAGGTCATCTTGGTGTTTATATTATTTTTTAGAAGTGATAAAAGACTCAACAGGAGATGAGGTACAAAGAAAATCAATGAACTGTTTAAAGAATTAATCTGAGAAATCTTTGCAGAACTTTAGGGAACAATGATACCTTTCTATTTCTACCAGAGTTAAGAAAGTTCCCATACTTAAGTACTAATCTGTACTGAGATCTAGTATATGTCATGACAAAGGCTTGACTATTCATTAGGAAATTATAACATTGAGATATTACTAGCACAGCCCCAGACTATTGTTTCACCGTCCTCCCTCTTGTTCCTCTTTATAATTAGGCTGTAACTGTCCTACTTTATATCAGTTAAAAACTTATGTATATAATTACTGAAAATTGGCAATTATAAACTGCCTCAACAATGAAAAGAATTCTCTCCCCCCTTATAACAAACAAATAATTACATAGTGATGCTCATTACTGATGCTCTCTTTTCATCTAATAGGCTGTACTTATTGGATGATAGAAATATAAGTCATGAACTCCCAACACTTCTCTCTTTTGACAGTGAAAATCTACTGGAGAAAGTATTCCAACAATTAACTCAGTAAAATCAGCTATTTTGAATACCCTGGCTAAAAAGTCACATGAAAGGAACCCAAGCAAAATATAAGTATATGTGCATTTCTGCACAGAAATTTTCATTTCATTATACAGAATGTGTAAGAAATCAGTATATTTAAACATAAACCAACTTTGATAGGGCATCTGAAAAGGAATACATCACCATACCAAGCTAGAAAGCTGAACTTAAAAATTAAAACCAAACCAAACCACAAACAGGATCAATCTGGCAATTCACTGGTAACAATGTGATGATATGTCAAGATCCAACTCTGGAACTCCAGCTAAATCCTTCGTTCTTGAGCTGCCAGTAACCCTGCACAGATTCAACCAATGTACAGAGTTTTTTTTATAGCTTCACATGCCAACAGCTCTGGACAGGAGCAGCATCGACAAGCTCCGAAGGAAACCATGTCTAGTTCTCCGTAAGTAGAAGGATTATAGTCAAAATACCATGTTGGGAGAGTTGGTTTTAGTAAATACGATAGGGTACAACTGTCGCTATTGATGGAAATCCCAGAGTCTCAGTAGATGAAATATTAATATAGAATATCTTACCTTCAATGTAACTGTAAATACTAGCACAGTAAACACCAGTGTTCCAAAGGTCCAGTTTCCAAACATCTATAAAAAAGGGTCCAAAGTCATTATAGGTAATGTACTTCATTGTATCATGATCCATCTAGAAAAAACTATTTGGATATCAGTTTATTTTGCTCCTATTTCAGGCTGCACACAAGCAG